>NC_056741.1:781339422-781381922 GCF_019279795.1 Protopterus annectens
TAGTTCTGTCATATGCCTACACAGATATATATGTATATTTACATAGGTATATACAGACATGTACATATATGTATATATATATATATATATATATATATATATATATATATATATATATATATATATATATATATATATATATATATATATATATATATAGATTCTCTTATTTTAGTTGACTGTCATTAATGTTGGTATCTGCTTTGTCAATGCACTTTAGTCAACAGTTGTGCAAAATCTATACAGTACCAGGGTTGGGGAATATCCCCTTTCCATGGTATTGTACATAGTTAAAATATATAAAGAAGAGCTGTGCCCCACATAGGGGTTTAGTCCCTGCAAAAAAGGATTGTTTTAAAGCTGCACGCACACACACACACACACACACACACACACACACACACACACACACACACACACAAACACATTCAACAATATGAAAAATATATCTTAAATGGTTACTTCCAGTGTCAAATAAAAATCAAATGTTTTTGTGTGTGGGAAGATGGTAAGACATGAAAAAGTGGGAGAAATAGCTACTATTGGGGCATAGTAATGGGACATTATAACATGAAATTCTACTTGAGAGAGAGAGAGTATATCTGCAGTAAAGTTAAGTAACATAATAATAGGGGACATTGCAACGTGAAGCTTTAGTGAGAAAGAACTATAGCAAAGTCAGAAAGCAATGAGAGGGGAAAGTGATGAGGTGAGAATAAGAAGGTAATGGGTGATGGTAGTATCTAAAGTATAGAACTGAGAGATAAGGAAGACAGTATGAAAGAGAACAGCATGGTGGTTTTACAGTCAGCAGCTTAGGAAATTACCAGAGACCAGAGCTGATTTTTATCCAGAGTTCTCAAAGCAAATACAATGTGAGATTTGTAGAGGTGCTTCGTGAATTGTTTCCTGGAGCTTTGAAAGTTAGGTTTGGTCTTGATGTTTTCTGGAATTGAGTTCCAGGCTGTAGGGCCAAAACTGCCAAATGAGTTTTCAACCTCTTGGAATGTGAATGGAAGGGTTAGTGAGAAGTGCATTTTTTTTTTTGGGGGGGGGGGTTAGTGGTTGTCACTGATTATCTTAAAAATGAGTATGTTGCAGAGGATGGATAGTCTGTTGTGGACTGGAAGACAATTAGATTTTGAGAGAGTGAGGCAGTGATATTCATTGTAAGGGCTAAGTGGAACAAGTCTGAGGATTTTATTTTCAGCCTTTTACAGTATGTCTAAATTGAAATTGGAAAGGGTAACTAAGAAGGGAAGGCCATATTCTAGTAAATTTATGCCAGCAGCTTATTTGGTGTCTAAAGTGATAAGGTGAGATGTTATATGCTACTCCTAGCAGGGTGAACAATTTGTTGACTTGACCTTCTATGTGAGATAGGAAAGAGAAGGTTGGGTCAAGTGTTATCACTAAGTATCTTTCTGATGTGACCCTGTGGGTTAGTTATGTGCAGAGAAAGAATATTAGCCAGTCTTTTTCTTGCATCAGATAACATGATAGCATTTTTTATTTCATTTTAGAATCAACTTAGCAGGAAGTAACCAGTTCCAAAGACTTTCAAACTCTGTTTATAGACTGTTTTGGAGATCAGTAACAATGTTGGCTGACTAGGGATGACAATATCTTCCACACATAATTATTTGATATACATTCCAGGGCAGATCATATATAAAGAGGGAGAAGAGGAGGGGTGCAAGTACTTAGTCTTGTCATATTTCTGAAGTGGTGCTTCCTTAAAGTTTATGGGTTTGGCTAATACTAAAGCAAAACTGTCTGTTATAGAATTGTAATTTTTCTATTTTAGTCCAGGTATATCATGCTGTCTTTGGCAACACAAGAAAATCTGTTATGCCTAGTATAATTTTCCCATTTCAATCTAGATTTACCACAAATGGACAAATTTTAGAGCAGTTTCTTATTTTAGAATCCATACTAGAATAAAATGTTTGCTTTTACAGCAGGTGTGTTGAATGCTGTCAACAGAAGAAAAATAACTTTTCTGATTTTTTTATTAATGCTATTACAGTTCTCTATGCAAACTTTTCAAAGTTCTGATAGAAGAATACTCTTTCAAAATCATTTCCTATTTAGAGTAATACAATACAAGATTCCACTCTTTTACCGTATTGTTTCAACCTATGTATAGCTTAATGAGCATCTTAAATATGTTGTTTAACTACCCTAGGATTTTCAGTTTATGATTATGACATTTGAATATATGTTATAATCTACATAATGTACCCATAACTGATATTCCACATATTCTTTCAATTATTTTCCATGTCAGAGTACTGTATATACAATAAACCTTGACAAAACCATTCTCCTTAGTTTGAACAATTACTAATTTTGTTTTAATATTGCAGGTATTTCACCTATTGAGGAGGTTACAAAATTAAAATATTTAGGCATACTTTTTTGCAGAAAGTCTTTGCATGAAGATAATTTACTTAAGGTATGGAAAACTACTAATCGAGACAGAGAAATGAAATAACATGAAATTCACATACTTCTTAAAATTAATATATTTCTTAGCTTTTTTCTACTCTTTTTTTAATTCTGTTAACCACATTCCTATTTCTTTCTTCAAATAAATTTATAACCTTTCTAAGGTTTGTCTGGTTTCCTATAATATCGCTAACAAAAAGAAATCAAACACTTAGTTGTTACATTTCTAAGTCTGTGAAAAGGGATCACTACATCATCTCTATTACCTGGTTCCTGTGTCTTTGGTTGGTCTCCATTCTAGGCAGTGATGGAAGTAATATATTACATATATTACAGTTCCTAGTAACTAGTAATATACCTAGTTACTTTTTCAAAATAGTAACTAGTAATAGTAATATATTACTATTTTAGTAACATAAATTAGAGTTACTTTTGCTTAAACCAGTAGTTCTCAATGTGGGCGATATAGCCCCCTAAAGAGTGATGGAAAATTTCCAGGGTCCCTATATAGTATGGATAGTAATCTGATGTTAGGCGGTAATAGAGACTTTGAAATGGCAGTCTGGATAAAAAATTACAACATAATGTTGGCACAACTCATTGCACGTAGCATTCATGATAGATCATTAGAATTAGTCTGGAGCATTTTTTTAGCACTGCAAGGAGGTAAAAGCTAATGATGACAAGACTCCGGCCCTGCCCTGGTACTGTGGGACTCTCGCCCACTCAAACATCCCCTAACATTAGGACAATTCTAGCTTGCTGGAGATCATATCCTTACCTTGCTGTATAATAAATGGCATTGGTTCTCCATACCACTGTCAATTGGAATCTGACTCATCACTCATCAGTTCAACACCCGATGCCCTAACCCACTGCACCAAGCAGGACTCTTCAGGTGGATCTATGATCAAACAACTTTCATCTTGGCAATTTTTTATGTTCTATTTAAAATTCTTTTTGGGTTTCAATTTTTATTTGCTGAAAATAGACAAAATGTAATAGTTTTTTATAGGTCTTGTGCTACTCGCTGGTTTGGTTTAATTATTATATGTGACTCTCTAGCTAAAAGACTAGTCTTCTTTTTCTCCTTTTGGCTGTGCCCATTAGGGATCACCAGAGTGGATCATCAGTCTGCAGAACAAGTGGCAAACTTTACATTGTCAAGTTGCCAGCCCATAGCCCAACCTTATTCAGAAGACACTCATATGCACACACTCACACCTAAGTTCAATTTAGAATGTCTAATTCACCTGCAGCATGTCTTGGGAATGTGGGAGGAAACTGGAGCACCCTGAGGAAACCCACTCGAACACAGAAAATGTAGATCATACTGTGCGTGTTGTACCTTTACAGCCAATGTAGTTCAAGGGCACATGCATAAAAGTACTGAGCATGTATGTGCAAGCAGAGTGCCATTTTGTGTAAGCAGCTAGAGTGAAAGCATGTATGTGTGCAGCAGTCAGTCAGCCAGTTCATTTAAGTTTTATGTTCCATTCATCCATCTTGTTTGTGTTTGTGTGTAATAAATATCTTAAATGAATACCCAAGCCTCATCATCTTATTTGAATACACAAGACGAATGACATGTTGTTAGAATGTGATCCTAAATCAAAATTTTTAAAACCATGAGGCGCACACAGTCAGAAATGGAGGAATATACAAGAGTAGCTCAAACGACTCATAAATGACTCATAAACAGGTCAGAAAATATTTCCAGGCACTTAAACTCTTTTAAATGATTTTTCCTTCAATGAAGATAAAGCAAAGCATTCCAAACCAATTACTGAATAAAGAAAATGTTCAAAATTACAATGTATTGAAAAAAGTACTTGAAATAATTACGAAAACATTTGAAACAATATCCATATCATATAAAATGTTCAAAAAAAAGAAAATTACTGTATTTTTCTCAATGTACTACTTTTTCACATTAACTAAAGCTATTCAAAATATCTAAAGTGTGCAAAGTGTTGGCAGTGTGTGCAGTATTACAGTACAGTCTTCTCAAATAGTACAGTTATTTCAAAGAGTCTGTTGACCAGCAGAATATAATTACAAGTACCAGGTGTGTATTTGACACTTATTTGGCATGGCAGAGGGACTTCACAGAGTTGGTCCTCTTGTGTTTGATAATAATATTGCTGAAAATTGGAGAATGTTTGAGCAAGAATATGATATTTTCATAGAGGCTGCTTTTTCTGATAAAGATGTGTGTACAAAAGCATTTATTCTGCTCAATTTAGCTGGTTCAGAAGCCATTGAGAGAGAACATTCATTTGTGTATGCACTTGCTGTTTATGCAGAGGAGGGGGAAGACTGCCATATTGTGGTACAGGCTGAAATGTGGGAAGACCCTGAGTGCTTAAAACATAAATTTAGAGAAATGTGTAACCCTCAAACTAATATTACAATGGAAAGGCACATATTTTACACAAGGCATCAAAAGCCTGGTGAAACTTTTGCAGCATATATAACTGACTTGAGAAACAAGGCAAAAACGTGCCGATTTGGTGAGGCTTGTGTGTGGTGTTAACAATGATGCAGTGAGAAAGATTTTGCTTCAAGACAGTGATGTAACTTTAAGCAAAACCATAGAGATTTGTCAGATATATGAGCTTACAGAAAAGCACACAAATATGCTTAAGAATGAAATGAGCATGCTTGCAGATTCTTCCAGCACAAATATTGATAGTATGCAGCATGAGGTTGAGAGGTATAGGTAAAAGAGTTGGCTCCCACAGTGAAACCCAGGGCAGCTTTAGTAAAACCCGGGGCACATGCATCAAAACTGAGGGGTGATTTAGCAAAACCCACGGTAAATCTCATAGTCAACTGTCGTAATTGTGGTGGGAGTCATGAACCTAAATGACAGAAGTGTTTAGCTTTTGGTCAGCAATGCCACAGATGTAAAAAGAGGAATCAATTCGGAAAGCTTTGTAAATCTAAACAGACGCATTATTTTATTAAGAGAGCGCATTCCAAGAAGCAAGTTGATCAAGAAGAAAGCTGCTATTCTACTTTTTATATTGATGGTGTCTCGGTGCTTGAACAAAAGGACTTGTTGGCAAACAGTGAAGTATTTTGTACTGTATTGATTAATGGGAGACCTATACAGCTCAAAGTTGATACCAGTTCAAAGTGCAATGTTATGTCAGCAGAAATGTTTGCTAAGGTAAAAGCTGGTGAAAAACTTGATTTGGCAAGGTGTGAAAGCTTGTTGCTTATGGTGGTGAAGAGATTCCGACTGAAGGTTCAGTAGTGCTTTCATGCTATTCTACAGGGAATAGCCATGACTTACAGTTTTACATAGTCAAAAGACATGTGGAGTCATTGTTAGGCCTCAAAGGTAGTTTGAAAATGTGACTGATTTTATTTAATAAGGAAGTTCACCATGTAAGCATCAACCGCAATGACAGTTTTACACAGAATATTTTTTTCTGAATATGCTGTTATTTTCAAAGATGGGCTTGGCAAACTCCCGGTTGTGTACTCCATGAAGTTAGACCACTAGGTAAGCCCAGTTGTCAGACCAGCATGGAAAGTTCCAGTAGCAATGCAGGGCAAAATAAAAGCAGAGCTAGACAGAACGCCACATTTAGGAGTAATTTTTCCAGTAGAAAAACCAACTGAATGGGTATCCTACATGTTAGTAGCTCATAAGAAAAGCTCAGATGGCATTTGAATATGAATTGATCCAAGAGATTTGAACAAAGCACTGAAACGACCTTATCATCCAATGAATACAGTTGAAGAAGTTGCTGATCTTGTGCCAAATGCCACTGTTTTTTTCCTGTCTTAGATGCAAAAAAAGAAGTTATGTCTTACCATAACGTTCCATCTGTGTTGTTGATCTTCGTTCAGTCATTACTGATGGGTTATCGGTTCCATCCTCGGAACTGAGCCAGCCATATGCCAAGCTTGCATCAGCCAAAAACTCTCAAGCTAAGATGTTACCCAGCATGTCCCCCTCCCTGTTACCTCAGATCGAGTTTGCAAGTTGTAGAAAGAAGCAGAGGCTACCTCTGGTCAAAATGACCTGCTGTTATAGGACAATGAGATCCACCAGAAACCTTCGGAAGGGGGAATGAGGGTGGGAAGTAATGACTGAATGAAGATCAACAACACAGATGGAATGTTATGGCAAGACATAACTTCATCTGATGTTGTTAATCTTTGTTCAGTCATTACTGATGGGATAGGGACCCCAGCTGCCTTTATTCCTGGGAGGCCCTCATGGAAGGACATTCCTGAGCACCATTGAACCAAATGAAGCTCTTCCACTAGAGGCCAAATCCAATTTGTAATGAGTGATGAAAGTATGAGGTCTGGCCCAAGTTGCAGTTGCACAGATGTCATTTAGAGAAGCTCTAGCATGAAAGGCAGCAGAGGTTGCTACTGACCTTGTAGAATGGGCCCTTACAGTTCGAGTTACAGGGATGTTGTGCTTTTTGTAAATAAATGTTACACAGTCTTTCAACCATTTAGCCAATGTGACCTTAGAAACAGGACATCCTAATCTAGGTTGAGAAAAGACCAAAAATAACTGATCTGATTTGCGAGATGGTCTTGTTCTGTCCAAATAAAAACGGATTTGTTTGTGAATGTCTAGGGTATGTAGGCAATACTCTCCTCTGTTTAAATGATTGGGGAAGAAAACTGGCAGGTCAACTGTTTGGTTTATAGACAGTTCAGAAATCACTTTATGCAGAAAGGATGGATTAGTTCTCAGTGATACTCTATCTTTATGGAAAACCAAAAAAGAGGCGTTTGATGCACAAGACCTGGAGTTCAGAAATACGTCTGGCAGAAGTAATGGTGACCAGAAACAAAGTCTACCATGATAGAAACTTGAGGTCGCAAGAGGATGCTGGTTTAAATGGAGGTGCTGTCAGGGTTTGTAACACTAATGACAGATCCCAAGGCTGTGTTGGTTCTCTAAATGGGGGTTTTCAAGTGAATCACACCTTTTAAGAAAGTTTTGTACAACTTGTGTGACATAAGTGAGGAATTTTGGTAACCATTGTGAAAATTAGACATAGCAGCCAAGTGAACTGGAATGGTAGAAGCTGATAGTCCAGATTGAAAAAATTTGAGAGGAAGAAGGTCATGCTGCCTGGCAATCACAGAAAGTGGAGGAGCCAAGCTGTGAGCGTCAGGCTGGTCAAGTTGGGGTGAATCAGGTTCTGCGAAAGGGTGATCAACTCTGGTGTTGAATTGAGAATCCATGGTCAATCTAGCAGGTGAGGCCATAGAAAGGGAATTCAGATTTGTCGAGGCCAATATAGTGCAATGAGGATTACTTTGCTCTTCAACCGGTGGGCTTTCTTTAGAAATTGGGGAATGAGGGGGAGAGGAGGAAATGCATGAAGTAGACCCGAGAGCCAATCGTGGACTAGAGCGTCGCTGGGTGACTGTCTCCGAGGGGGGATCAGGGCGAGGTAGTTGCTGCATTTGTGGTTGGTTGGGGAAGCAAAGAGGTCACAGCAAGGATAGTCCCAGAGGTTGAAAATCTCTGCCGCCGTTACAGGATTGAGGGACCACTCGTGAGGTTGGAGAATGCACCTGCTCAGATTGTCTGCTATTTTTTGGCACTAAAAAGAGTCTTGAGTAGAATCCAGATCCTATCTGGTCTGGGGGGACTAGTTGGATGACTCCTTTTTTTTGTAGCAGCTTTGATATCTGTAGTGTTGCTTCTTCCCTTTAGTTTCTGAGGGGGACAGGACAAAGATTGAAGGGGATGTGATAGCCTCTGGTGATTACCCATTGTACCCAAAAATCTGTGGTTATGATTTATCAGAAGGGTACAAGGAGAAACGCCCCCAACTGCTTCCAGAGGTAAACAGCTGGGCCACCCTTCAGGAGCATTGGTAGGGTTGACCAGAGAAAGAATCCCTAAAACCCTGGTTTTGCAGACCTCCCTTGCCCCAAAAAGGGTGTCTTCCATTGGAGTTTACCCCTCTGCCACTGGAGGAGAACTCAGCACATGCATCATTGCATCATGGAAAGGATCCTGTGATTTCTTATGCCACATCTTTCCACTCCTCTGATTTCTGGAACAGAATCTCTGAGGGGAGGAGAAACGGACACCAACGGCAGATAGGGTCTTACCGTCTTGTTCACATCTAGCCAGTGTATCTTTTACTTTGGATCCAAACAAAGAAGAGGCTTCAATGGGAGTGTTCAGGAAGGAGGCCTTGAAGGGGTCCACAAAGTCACAAAGGCACATCCAGTCATGCAGTCTCATGACTAAGCCTGCACAAGCCACTCTAGCTGCTCCTTCCATGGCATGAGAAATCAGGTGCATGGAGGAGTTGGATATGGATTCAAGGGTTGCTAACTGTGAGGCCACTTTGTCACAGATCTCATCAGAGACAGCTGCAGCCAAGGTTTCAGAGAGCTCAGTTATTAAGTCCCTTTGAAGCCTGGTGAAATGTGCCAAAAAGTCCAAGGACCTGACTGCAAAGGTCGATGATGTGAAAACATGCTTCCTATTCTATCCATCGCCTGGGACTCCTTGTTGGGTGGATGAATAGTCTGGCTCTCTTCTGCCAGTTCCTTTTTAGTTGTGGCTGCCACCACCATGGCATCTAGTGGGAGATCTTTAGACCAGTGGGAATCATTCTCAGGGGGAGAAAAGTTTTTATCCGGCCTCCGGGAAATTGCGTCAATGGTGTCAGGAGCCTTCCATGCAGGCTGCACGATGAGCCGGACGAGCTCATCGGCAGGTGGAGTAACTCAGGAGGTATGGGGTCAGGCACGGAAAGCCTGCAGGAACACATACTCCTCTGAGGAAGGGTTGGAGGACTTCCAATCACCTCTCTGTTTCAGGATATTGAGGATGTCACCAAAGGACACCTCATCAGAGGGTGACCGTAGGGACCCTTCACCATCATTGAAATCTGTGTTTTCCATCAAGGACTCTACCGGGGAGTCCACGTGCTTCCTCTTGCATGTGCTCTTATGATGTACTTCCTCGGAAGGAGGTTCCTGAGAAGACAATGTAGAAGGGGTCGCCTGTGGGAGGGTGTCCTGAGACTCCCGGCTTGTGTCAACTGTGGCCCAAAGGAGGAGATAGAGTTTGACAGTATAGACTTGCCTACTGAGGCAAGGGCCTCTCCATGACCCGGAAGGCTGGCCCACCTGAGGAGGGATGGGAGCTCGGAACCAAGCATGACAAACCTCGGCACAGGGGGCACACCCTGCCCTGATGAACCAGCCCCCTAGTCTGGAGTCTCAAGAGGACTGTGAAGAGGAGGTGCACCAATGGCACAGTTACTGCCCTGAGAAGTGGCCACTGGGACATGCAGGAGAATAGGTTGGAGCCTGTGGAGAAAAATGATCACCTCCAAAGGGGAGAGATGTCCTGGAGGTAGAAATTCCTCTGGCCACAAGCAGTTGATCAACAAGGCGCACAACATCTTGTTCAATGAGACTTCTTGCATAGATAGTCCTGATCCTAGCATGAACGAATGACGTTTGCACCAAAGATAACAGTGCTGTAGCGGTAGTGTGCACCAAAAACTCTGGTGCCGATGAGGTCTGCACCATCAGAAATGGTACCGAAGGTGTCTACACCAAGAACAAGGTCATCGGTGCAGAGGAGGTTGTCTGCACCAAAAGGGTCAATGCCGAAGGTGTCTGCACCCTGAGGTTGGTGCCGAAAATGCCTGCACCGGTAAAACCGTTGGTGCCAAAGAGGTCTGAAAATGGAAAGAACATCGGTTCCGAAAGGGTCTGCACCAAAGGCTGGTGCCGAAGGGGTCTGCACCATTGGTTGGTACCAAAGAGGTCTGCACCATGATAGGTGCCGAAGAGGTCTGCACCATGATAGGTGCCGAAGAGGCCTGCACCAATTCCAGAGATGGTGCCGAATATGTCTGCGCCAAGGACTTTGGTGCTGAAGGGGTCCACACTGAGTGCTTCGGAGCCGAAAAAGGTGTGGATGTCTTAGTCAGAGATAAAGTCAATTCCAATGGTTCTGTCAGTTTCAACTTTTTGAGTCTCGGTTCCTAGGGTCTCCAGCGGGAGACGATGGAAGAGACCTCGAGGATATCTCAGCATGAGGGTTTTTTTTTTTTTTTTTTTTTGGTGGGGCTTCAAAGGAGGCAAAGAAACCTCTGGCCCAGGGATAGCCTCGCTGAAGGAAGTTTTTAGGAGGCCCTTTAAAATCAACTATTTTTTTCCCTCATTCAAGGTACGATTAGAAAAAATTCTTACATATCCCACACGGAGGGTCAACAGTGAGGTGGGAGACACCCAAACAGTATACACACAAAACATGTGCATCTAAACACCTTTTAAAATCTAGGACTTCCTTTTTTTTTGTCAGACATCGTTATTCAAAAAAGAAAGAAAGAAGAAGAAATTACCAACAATGGTATGAGAGAAGCTAGCCAAGAGGGTAAAGAAAAAGAGATTACCAGCGATGGTAACAAGGTTACCTAAAAAGGTAAGAAATATTTTGAAATACTGTAAAATAATGCGATATGATAAGCTAAAGACTTAGCTAATGATAAAACTTGGTAAATTATTGAAATATCTGATAAAATATCAAACAAATATACTTAGCTCAAGAGACGTGGCTTGACACGGCTCTTAGGCAATGCGGCAAACGAGATCTGAGATAACAGGGAGAGGGGCATGCTGGGTAACATCTTAGCTCGAGAGTTTTTGGCTGATGCAAGCTTGGCATATAGCCGGCTCAGTTCCGAGGATGGAACTGATAACTCATCAGTAATGACTGAATGAAGATTAACAACATCAGATAGTTCATTTTGGCAGATTTTACTTGATCGAAAATCTTCCTTGCTAACCATTTTCAGTACACCATTTGGAAGATACAGATTTTTGAGAATGCCATTTGGGATAAATTCTGCCAGTGAAGTCTTCCAATGTGCGATGGAGCAAATTTTTTCTGGTTATCCATGTGCTGTTATAGTAGACAATATTCTTGTAGTAGGCAATGGTGAAGTCGAACATGATAGAAACCTCAGGAAAGTTCTAGATCATGCTCATGAATCTTCAACTGAACCCTCATAAATGTAAATTCAGGCTAAAAGAAGTTACTTATGTAGGTCATTTGTTTACCAATTCAGGCAACCAGATCTGTCCAAGCAAGCTGCAATTCTTGAGATGCCAGTTCCAAACAAGGCCACATCTTTACAAAGTTTTCTTAGCATGGTCAACTATTTAGGCAAGTGCATTCCTGATTTAAGTGAGCTTTCAGCACTGCCACAAGAGCTGACATGCAAAAATGCAACTTGGTCCTGGTTGGAACAACACCAAACAGCATTTGATGTTCTGAAACATAAAATTGCCAGTCCACCCATTTTGAGATATTATAATGTTTACAAACCTGTAAATCTTTCCTGTGATGCTTCAAAATATGGTGTTGGTGCAGTAATTCTTTAAGAGGGCAAACCAGTAGCCAAAGCGTCTAGAACTCTAACTCAAACTTAGATGCAGTATGCTCAAATTGAAAAAAGAGCTTCTGGCAACAGTGTTTGCATGTTCGAAGTTCAGTGATTATATCTATGGCCGACTTATCCAGATTGAAACTGATCGCCAACCACTTATTACTATTTTGAGAAAAGCAATGCACATAGCTCCAGCTAGATTGCAACGCATGATGTTAAAACTGCAAAAGTAAAATTTCAATATGGTTTACACAAAAGGCAAACTTCTTTATCTTGCTGATACTTTATCCAGATCGCCTGGACAAACCAATGACCAGAATGACAATGAAAAGCTGATTTTGAAATTACGGAAGTGAGAAAATTTTCTTCCACACATCTTGATGAGCTTAGAGATCACACAGCTTCCAATCCAATTCTCCAGAAGCTGAACTAGTTTATCAGTGATAGATGGCCAGCAAAACAATTTTGTTTACCACTAGATGTACAGAAGTATTTTCCTTATTGAGACAAGATTTTGATGGGAGATGGTATCATCATGAAAGGTCCAAAAGTGGTTATTCCAAAATCATTGCAACAAGAGTATATTAAAATCTTGCATCGAGGTAACCTGGGAACTGATTCTACCAAAAGAAGGGTGAGAGGGCTAGTATTTTGGCTTTCTATGTCAAAAGATATTGAGAAGGAAATCTCAGCTTGTTTGATTTGTAATAGTACTAAACTGCACCAACAAAAAGAACCACTTCAGCTGAACCAGATTCCTGAATTACCTTGGGCAACAGTTGCCACAGATATTTTCGAATGGAATACTCAACATTATTTGGTACTAGTAGACTCTTATTCAAATTGGTTCAAGATTGACCTACTTCTTAACCTAACTTCCAGTGCTATTACAAAATTGAAGAGACATTCATCTGTCCATGGTAGTCCGCACAAAGTCATTTCTGACAATGGTGCACAGTTTACAAGTCAGCAGTTCAAACGATTTGCTGAGACATGGGACTTTGTACATGTTACTAGTAGTCTTGAGTGTCCACAATCTAATGACTTGGCTGAACATGCAGTTCAAAGCGTGAAACAGTTGTTAGAGAAATCCAAAAGAGACAAAACTGATATTTTTCTCAAATTGCTTAATCTCAGAAACATTTCTCGACACAATTTACTTGGTTCACTTACTCAGAGAGTGATAGCGAGACAAATCAGAACTACACTACCAATCATTAAACATTTGTTGATTCCAAGTGCTAAAAACAACAAAGCAGTAAAAGCTCAACTCATGAAAAAGCGTTTGTCACAGAAATTCCATTATGACAAAACCAGTAAACCTCTCAAACCATTAAAAGGAGATATAGTGAGGATGCAGAGAGCAAGAGGTTTTGATTAAATATGTGTGGAACCGAGATCATACATCAGTGAGTCACAAGGAATGGAATTTAGGTGGAATCGGAAACATTTACTGCCGCTGTCTGAGCCAGTGTTACAGCATCTTGTCAGTAATTGAGACTCTAATTCTCAAAGTATGTTATCAAATGTTCCTGTTCCAGAGACCAATTCGTCTTCTCTTCCTGTTTCTGAAAGTGTCCCTTAAGTTCCTAATGAAAAGCATTCCCCAGTAACTTCCCTGTTGCTAAACCCAGTACTGATTATTATATAACAAATCTCAAGACCTAATCCTAGATACACGACAGCCTGGATATGATTGTTATTGTTTATGTGTTTATATAATTTTTATGTGTATCTGATTGTCATTTTTCATTTGTATGACAAAATTATCAATGTGGAACATGTAAACCGCAGTGTTTGTTGTGCACTCTACTTGCATGTACTGAGCACATGCAAGCAGAGTGCCATTTTCTGTAAGCAGCCAGAGTGAAAGCGTGTGTGTGTGTGTGTGTGTGTGTGTGTGTGTGTGTGTAGCAGTCAGTCAGTTAGCTAGTTCGTTTTTAAGTCTTATGTTCCAGTCATCCTTCCTGATGTGTTTGTGTGTAATAAACATCTTAAAAAACACCCATGCCTCATTGTCTTATTTGAATACGCAAGACAAGTGACAGGGAAGACATGCAGACTCTGCACAGAAGGCACCCCAGCTGAGAATCAAACCAGAGACCCTCTTACTGTGAGTTGACAACACTAACCACTGCACCACCCAGCTAGAAAGAGTAATCTGCTGGAGTTTTTCAACTGTAAAATGCTATTCATCATCATTGTAACATTGTGTATACAACTTTAATAATACACATATGCATGTGCTTAGTTGTGTGAGTAAATCTCAATATTATAATTAATAAACTACACTTATGCAAAAGTAACACGTTACTTTAGTTAGTATCTAGTAATAATAATATATTACTGTTTTAGAAAAGTAATAAGTAATAGTAATATATTACTTTCACTGAAAAATAACTAGTAATAGTAACTTATTACTTTTATAAGTAGTTAGCACAACACTGATTCTAGGTTAATGTCTGCTCTAAATACTTAGTCTAGGAAGATCACTTTAATATAGTTGTCCTTTTTTTCTAAAGATAATGCTGGCAGACTTAAATTACTATTGACTCTGATAGGTTTGGTAGCTGCATTCCAGGATCTTCTGGCTATGTTGAATTTGTTACAGTTTGCTACTCTATACAAATTACTTGGTCAAATCCTAATACCTTATTAAAAATTCTGCAGCTCAGATCTTCCTTTATTACCTGATTTAACACTTATCTTTACAGACCTTGTAGGTCACCAGTTGTGTTTAAACCATAGCTATCCTATTGGGTACACCCGCAGTTCTTAATTACTGTAACTAAACCTATTTTTGATGATTCCACCTTTTCCTCATAAGGAAAAAAAAGAAGTTTGAATTGTTCTGGTGCAGATTAATGTAATGCACATCCAGTATGTAAAGTAAACAAAGTATTTATAACTTAATTGGCCAACAGCCCAATTATCCATTCTAAAATGTGGGATACATACACTGCAGATTACCAGCATTACTTGAAATAGAAAAAATAAGGACAAGTCTCTTCAAGTTATTCCTCTTTCCACATTATTTTATAGGACCATAGGAGGTTACTAGGCTAATGGCCCTGGGGCCCTTATAAGCCTAGCCAAGAGTTTATCCCCAAAAAGAAACCTCAGTCAGCATCTTTCACCCCTGTCAGTTAGCAACACAGGTGGGACCCCTGGGACTAATTTCTGGTTTCCCATCCACTCATCAAGGCTGCGCTTGAAAAGGGTCAGCGAGGTACTCTGTTTGACGTGTATGGGAAGTATATTCCAGAGACGGGGCAGCTTCTGGGAGACAAACCTGTCTCTCCACCAGGTTTTGTTGATGTTGTATACTAGATTCAAGCCTTTTGAATGGGTAATGTGCGAGGAGTCAGACTTACGGATATTTATTTATTTAACATTTGTTTACCGGGAAAGTCCGACTTGGAACAAAGCTAATTTTCAGCAGAGGCCCGGGGAGAAATGCTCCAGACATATGTCTTTGTAATGTGAGAGGAAACCCACATGAACACAGGGAGGACATGCAGACTCTGTACAGAAGGCACGTCAGCTGAGAATTGAACTAGAGAACCTCTTGCTGTGAGGCGACAATTCAACTGCTGCACCACTGCACCATAAGGAGCATCTCTAGTAGGGCAGGGTCCAAGATTGCCTTGTAGGCGAGACACATATCATCTCTGAGCAAGCTGTAAGATACCAAGTAGCATGATAGTGATTTAAGCCTGTCCACATAGGACAGGTATTGCAGGCCATGGATTCTCTTTGTGAGGTATTTCTGTGGCCTTTCCAGTTGGTGTAGATGTCTGGAGAGGTACATACCAAACGGGGCGTTATACTCAATTATTGGTCTAATGAGGGAGGAGTATAGAGAGGTAATAACTTCCTTTTTTCTGGATGCAATCCCTTTACTTATGAAATGAACCAAGTAAAAGGCTTTTCTGACCACTGCAGCTACATGACAGTTGACATGACAGTTATATTCATCTATGACATTTCACAATGCTTATTTTATCCCCTGCTAAACTTGTGTCTTTTTCTTGAAGCATCAAGCAGCTTGCACAAGATCTGTGTGCATCTTTTTTGTTAGTGGACCACCATTTCTCATTTACAGAATCATTTAAATAAATCTCTTGTTAGCACTGCTCTAGATTGGTCTCATCTTCTTCTTGGTGATATGACAGTATTAACAGAGAATAAGACTTGTTCCCTTATCATGATCTCTTCTTTTGTAGTCAAATATTACATTTCCCATATGCAGATGAACTTCAAGGATATTAGCTGTAATATTTTTTAAACCTGGCCAGCAAATATATTAATGCATTTAAACAATTAGTTAACATTTTAAATACGCATTTTATAATTTATATACCAAAATGTCACAAGTAAAAACAACTGAAACACAAAATTGTATAACAGATATATTTCATATCTACTGTCTGTTGAAAAGCATTTGATGTTAATGAATTCATTTAAACCTGGGGGGTTGTCAGCCCCCAGTCTAAGCTGCCATAATGACTCTTTTCTTTCCACTCTGTTTTTTAAATTGCCTCCCCTTAAATCAACTTCAGTGTGTCCCCAGAACACTGAAAGTAATTTTTTTGTATAAACTACATTATATGGAATGTCTAAACAAAGCATTTTATCATCCTTTGTCGTGATAACATAATAGTGCTCTTTAATATGTTTGCTCAAATTCCTAGTAGTCATCCCTACATAGAATGCAGTGCAACCTGAACATAAAGCAATATACACCAAGTTAGTAGAGTTACAGTTGGAATCTCCCAGGTACACTGATTCAGTGTTTTGGAACACACTGAAGTTGATTTAAGGGGAGGCAATTTTAAAAAAAGAGTGGAAAGAAAAGAGTCATTATGGCAGCTTAGACTGGGGGCTGACAACCCCCCAGGTTTAAATGAATTCATTAACATCAAATGCTTTTTAACAGGCAGTAGGTAGGAAATATATTTGTTATACAATTTTGTCTATTAGTTGTTTTTACTTGTGACATTTTGGTATATAAATTATAAAAAACTCAAACCTCTGTAGAATATCGCCTACTCTGAGGTGATCTCTGCCTAACATATAAAGCTATGTCAAACCCAGAGCTGCTGGATATGCTATACCTAAAGAAATCCCAATCCCTCCGAGCTACATGCTCTAGGGACCTAAACCTTGTCACCACAATAAACAGGACACGCTGGAGGGAAAGATTCCTGTCCCAGAGATTTACTATACACTGGAACAAGTTACCAATCTATGTCAAGCAAAGTTCTTCATTAGCACTCTTCAAGAAAAATCTTGATGAGTGGATGGGAAATAGGAAATACACCCCGGGGATCACTTCTGTGTCTCTGCTGGACAGTGGCATAGGAAAATAACTTTCTTGGGTGGCGTAAGCTATGGAACCTTGCTGGCTAGGCTTATGTAGGCCCTTTGGCCGATAGCCTAGTACCTGCCTATGAACCTATAAAATGCTTATTTAAAATGTTGACTAATTGTTTTAATGTATTAATTAATTGATTAAGTGTTTAATTGTGATTATGGGAGGGATATGATTTTTGTATAAAAGTGTGGTAAATGTAAGTAATTTTATTTCTGAAGAAGTCTTTGACACGAAAGCGTTGAGTAAAGAGATTTTTTACGCTAAATTCTGGTTGGTGTCTTCCTCTGTTGCTCCAATGTTTTGGATTTATTTGTTTTGTTACACTGGTGGTCGTTTATTTGGTAAATATATTAATGCATTGAAGTTTAAAGGAAAATTAAAGAAATTTAAAAACTAAAAAGCTAAGCTGAATATCCTGGGTTTATTTTCTCTGTGATCATTTTATATACCATCATCTTAATCGCATGACTTTTGATCCTTTGTCAGGTTCTATACAATACATTTTGTTTTCCAGTATTATGAAATTGCTGTGGTTGTTTATACTGAAGAAAACTTATAACAAGAATATTGAAATAAAGAATTTAGCTTACATTATTGGATCTTAATAGGACATATAATTATCTGGAGTCATATGACAGACCTGTTCTAATATCATACAATAACAGGGTCTATAAGTCTTAACCTCAGTATAGGCTACTACTTTATATTGCACTCCGCATAACTGTTCTGCTTCTCTGTAACATTGTAAATCATGCACAAGGTTTAATAACACTGGACAAGTTTATTGCAAACCACAGCTATTACTTTACTGCAATGTTGCTAATCTCCATCATCATCCTCCCTTTTCCCATATTTATATAGGGCCAGGATGTTGCAGCAACTATTGCCACTTCTCACAATTCATAGCAACTCTTTAATATTTTTTGTCGACAGTCGTGGCTGCTGCCACAAGTCCTCTCTTATACAATCCACCCCTCTTTTATGCAATCCATCCACCTCTCAGCAGGATGTCCTTGTCTCATCCATACTTCTCATCTGTCCCTGATTTTGGCTCAAAATTTTCATCTGTCCTTCCTTAAAACTGGCAATATTGGAAGAAAAAGTGGTGGTTGTGCATTGCACTTATAAAGACTGACAATAAGCTATAGACTTTTACTTCAGAAAATGCATATTAATTTACATTATATTTATTATTCTGTCAACTTATGAAGTTAATTGTACTAATGTTTTAAAAATGTTTCTTATTACTTATAAATTTGTCCCGGAGTCTAGGGTCTCCTTTTGCTTTCTTTATGTTCCTTCCAAGTCTGCTTTACAGCTGGAATGTTAATATTAGTTTAAATAAAATTTTAGCTTGTTTGTATACTAGCAAATGCCGGTGTGTCACCTGTATATTACTCAACTGCTATAATACAGGCACACTCCTTACTGACATTTGTCCTCATACACAGCCGTATTCTCCCCAGATTAAATTTTCTTCACAAAGTTAATTCTCTTTAACGGTATATAACTATTAGAGAACTGAACAAAAGTTGTTCAAAAATTTTTTATCAGTAACATATAGCGCACAGTATCCAGATAGCCTTATATTTTGACAAAAATGCGTTCCTATTTTTGATATTTTGCTGTGACATTTTATGTTCTGTGTTTACGATATACTGTCGCTGTTATCTCTGCCTCCAGTCTGCAAACTCAGTTCCCATCTCTCTTGCGACTACTATTAGAATTTACAGATACATACCATACAGCGTAGTAATAACTTCAAAATCGTCTAGTTTCAAAATGGTTGGAATTTGACTTCATATATCCGGTACCATGGAGGCGTCACGTGACAAACACTCTTGTCCTAATAGGATCTGTATGCAGTGCATTTAGCAGGGAAAATAGCAGCGTGCATCTAGTTACGAAAATATTGATTGAATAGGTAGGCATGTAGTCATATGCGTGCTGTTAAGTTTTTTTTTTTTTGTTTGTATGGAGAGATTGCGATCGTGACATTTGCTTTGACTATAAGAGGTCATGTTTCTAAGTTAGGTATATGACTGTAGCTTTGTAATTTTGTCTAGTTTTGAACTTTCTTGGGCCTGTTTATATGGTTTTATTATACATATGTTTAACAGTATGTGGTTTTGTAGCGGGTCATTATAGGTTCAATATAAATTGGGGCGTCTTGCTTGGGATCTGTAGTTTGTAGCGGATGGAATTTGTACTGCTTTTCCAGAGTTTATCGAAATGTCTGCTAATAACTTTTTTTAAGTTGTCAGTAGACTGTGTGTATAGTTTTAACTTCCTAAAGTTTTTCGTAGTTGCTTAAGCAAAATAAAAATGTGTACGTGTGCAAGGGGATCGATCGCGTGAGTGCTCTGAGTTGTAATTTTGTGCAGTCTTGATGACAGCCAAAATGTCAGTGCAGTGACTTGGGGGGGGGGGGCGTTTTTAAGAGAATCGCTTTTGATATAGAAGAGGCATTCATAAAGTATTTGTGGAGTCTTGAGCTTAAGTGTTTTGTACAGTACAATTGTTGACAGATCGAGTTTCTCAAGCAGCGCATGCTTCAAGTAGTGTGTACCTTATTAACCATATCCAGGAAATACTGTAATGACTTTATGCGGCCCGTTTATTGCATCAAAGCCGCATTTCGATTGAGAAGTAACAGTAGTGGTCGAAAATGAACTAAGCATGTTACTTTAGGCACTAAGTTCTTATCAGGAATTTAGGAAGGTTGTTGCCGTGCGTTACCCTAAAAAGTACACTAAATGCTACCCTCAAACGCACTTAACCAATTGCTGTTGCCATTTCCAACCATGAAGAGGCAACTTTGAATAAGCGTCTCTGCGCATAATATGTTTTGCAGACAGATATACACGATGTAGTAGTTCAGACAATTCGAGGCACATTTTTCCGAGAAATACAGCTCGGGATAGTATTATGAGCATTTCCAGCTCTACAATTGGCTCGGATTGCGTACTGTTTGAATTGTCAGCAGGTGGATTACTCTTGCTGTAGCGTCTGTCTGTCTCTCTCTGCAGACAGTTGTTACAACCCGGTACAGTACTGTTCGCGTTTAATTAAAATAGTGCATGTCTGTCCAGTAAGTAAAGTGTGATGTTTCATCTCTAAGTTTAACCTGCTGACATCGCTGTTAGAGAGGAGCATACATATCTGTCAACTGTCCCTGATTTTTTACTCAAATTTAACAGTGTTACGTTTTCTGACAGTAGTAAATAGAATGCATGATTATATTATTTGAGGCTGAGAGTATTGTGGTAAAACGTTATGCTTTTCTACTGTAGTAGACAAAGTGCAACATTCGCCGATTTTCTATAACATCACAGATTGTACAAAAACAGATTAAAAAAAATTGGCAAATTCGATGACATTTTGAGAGGTCTGGTTCTTTGTACGTGTTCGTTTAGTTCAGCAGAGACGTTGCTGGAGTTGATCAGTACATGCAGTTAATATATATTTTTTTGTAGTAGAAGCTGTTTTATAGCGCTTGGTTATAATACGCCAGTTGGGTTGAATGTGTTGTACAAACCATGTCAGAATGTGTACGAGGCGTTCAAGTCTGTATCCAGTTTAAAATGCAGCAGTGTGTCTCTGTGTACATGGAATTAATTAGGAATGGGATTTTTCATTTGGACTCAAGTTTTTTGTACTCTTGAACAAGAAGGCGTTACTTTGGATTAGTGAGGATATGCAGTACAAGAACTTTTTTTTCTCTCTTCCTCATAGGGGAGATGGATGATGGAATTGCAGCATGTCTTTCCGGAGTAAGTCACTGGGTTTGAAACCTGGGGGGAATTTAGAAATGTAAATGGCATGAAGGACAGGTTATTTGCAAGTGTAAGAATTCACCGTTGTGGTTTAAAAAGTGTAACAGATGGGTTACTAGATTTTGACCTGCCCCTGTTGTTTGTTGCCTTCATTTTTTTGCATGTTGAAAGACTGTTCAACTTTTGTTGTCTGTTTAGACAAAACAACCATTGCTAAGTCTTTTTTGGTTACCAGTCTGTCTGCGACAATTTTCCTGTGCCAGATTCTCTAGTCTACATACAGTTCAGCTGTCTCTACTTGCTGCAGCTATGCGGACTTTGCAGCTCCTGACACTGTACCATTCCCTTCCATACTTGCTATGCTGCTGTGGCAGGGCAAGGTTGTCATTGTGGTTGTGCCCATGTAATGAATCTGCATAAACAGAGGGTTGGGTTAAGTCCGGCATTGCCATTCACTTTTGCATATAAAAAGCAGGCAATTGACCACTACACCCCCCCCTTACTTTATCAGTCAATGTTCATTACCAAACCCTAATTTCTTGTGGTGTGTTCCTAGTTTTTGTTGTGTAAGCTTGTTGATTCTGTTCTTAATGTTGAGCTTGAAGCCACTAAAATGTTAGTTTTTGTTATTTATTTTATTTGTATATTTTATGTTTTAAGAGTTGTAGTTTTTCTGCTACTACATATAATTCGGATAAATCAAAGTGTTCAGAATCTTTAACAATCACGTTAAGCTTGTGAGGACTAGTTGTTGGTGTGAAGTTTATTTAAAAGAAAAACTGGTTTAACTGTATTGTACGTAACTTTTCATGAGAGTAATTTTCAACCAATTGTTTCAGAATATAGATAGCTTTTCATAAGTTTCTGTTTGACACAGCATGGTAAAATTTTGCTGTGTTTGAAATTCATTTACAGTGTCGATACTACTTTCCCATTCAAGCATATTAGGTGAGTGAGTGACGGGTGTATGTTTATTGCTTGGGTCTGGCTGTTTTCTTGCACAGATGTTTTGAGATGGGTGCAGTCTGTTCCCCCTCCTTTGTGGCCTATATTGTTGCCATGCTTCCCTAACATGCACACCTCAGACTAGATTCAGAAAGCACCAAGTTGAATAGCTTCTCTCTTTGTCTCTCTCTCTCTCTTTTTCATCTGTCACCAAAAAAGATCAGATGTCTTGCTGACTGTTTGCATTGTACCTAGAAACAAATGTTTATAGAGAAAATTTGAACTACTTTGTTTTCAATGTCTGTATATCAATGAAAAATAATTAACTTTGCAGAGTAACACACTACATGTCAGGCTAGTCTCTAATTATGAAAATGTTTTAGTTGTGGTATAAAATGGTTGTGTTGCACTGGTTGCTATGTTATTTATGGCCTGTAATGCTTTTGACTGTTCTAGGTATTGTTAAAGAATGTTTGTCATTTTCTTCAGGTTTTGACACTGTCACTCCCCTGTGTACATACTCTTACTTTGCAGAGCTTGTAACTTGTTGCAAGGAACAGTAAGTGCAGAGTTTCAGTAATGTGCATCCATCATTTTCTTTGGCAAGGAAGTTTTATTTCATTCTGACCTTGGAAGCAAAGCTCAAGTAGTTAGTTTGTGAGACTTGGAACTTCAGGATGGCAGGATAAACTGTGTGCTCAGTAAGATGGTCATTTGTATGCATTTTCATTATTTTTTAAAGGCACATAAAAGTCTCTAGAAAAAATGAAACCTTTATTACAACCATTTAAAAAAAGCAGGACATAACTATTTACATTACGTAGAAAATAACAATAGATAAAAGTATACTTTCTGTTTCTTTGCAAATCTTGTACAGACTTAAATTGAAGATAAGCTGACAAAACCATATTCAGAAATACAAATCCTTGAATGTTTAACTACCAAACCAAAGGGTAAAAAGGCCACACAGGCAAACCATTCAGTAAAATCTACAAGAAAAACTCAGCAAAGCTAGAGTTTTCACTGTGTGATACCTTAAATCTCCTTTAATGGATGCACATGGAATGCATGCAAATGATCTCTTTAAGGACATCAAGTGTTTTCAGCTGTATGGCTTCTGAATGTCCATGACAGTTTTATATTTAAGTTTTTATCCAGATGCCCATTTCCTCCTGTATCCCTGAGACATAACTATAGGTGAATTTGGCAGTCCACCAAACTGCTTATAGAGGTGTGGGCACTGTGTATGCTTGTTTTGCAGTGAATGGATTGCTTCCCTTTCCAGGATTAATTTCTGCCTGGTCCCTCTTGCATGTTGAATAGGCTCCACCATCCCCATACCTATAAATTGTATTATCTGAGTAGATGGAGAATGAAGACATTTTTTAATGATAGCCATTTTGACCTGAAATTAACATTGCCTACATATGTCCTTATTATTTATTTATTTTTATATAAAATTATAGAGCAAGACAACTGGATGATCAGCTTTATATAGTACATTGCGCACACTAATGACTTTTAGTGCATGCAGACAGAGCACTTTCTAATGTGTATATCAGAGCAAGTAAAATATAGACCTTTTAGCAATAATCCACAACTGGGTGTGAGTAATGCAGGGTTTACCCAATGTTGGCATGGTGTGATCATGAAGGTGAAGCCTGAGTAGTCAGACAAAACCAGCCATAGGCGAATCCAGCATTACCCAAACTCGGTCATGGATTATTGCTGTTGTACAATGGGAGTGTTTAGGAAAAGTGTCATAGTATTTCTAAAGAGTGTCCATTGTATAGAGGCAATTCTTCCTTGGCACCCATTGTATGTAGATGATGTATACGGAATGTATTGTACATGCATTGGATGTGTATGTGTCAATATTTGCACATTAGTGTACAGAAAGCTGTTCCTTCCACTTTCTTTCTAATCAAGACTACTATTTTTTCTTCTTCTTCTACTACTACTTTTGGCAGCTCCCATTGGGGATCTCCACAGCGGATCATCTGTTTCCATTTCTTCCTGTCCTCTGCATCTTGCTGTGTCATGCCAACCACCTGCATGTCCTCTCTCACCACATCCGTAAACCTTATCTTAGGTCTTCCTCTTTTCCTCTTACCTGACAGCTGCATCCTTCTCCCAATATACCCAGCATCCCTCCTCAGCACATGTCCAAGCCAACGCAATCTCACCTGTTTGGCTTTGTCTCCAAACTGTCCAACCTGAGCTGATCCTCTAATGTACCCATTTCTGATCCTGTCCATCCTCATCACACCTAATACAAATCTTAACATCTTTAACTTTGCCTCCTCCAGCTCTGACTCCTGTATTTTTGTCAGTGCCACCATCTCCAACTCGTATAACAAACCTGGTCTCGCCACAACGTTGTAGACCTTCCGTTTCACTCCTACTGGTGCTCGTCGGTCACAAATCACTCCTGCCTGACACTCTTCTCCATCCACTCCAGTCTGCCTGCAGTCTCTTCTTCACCTGTCTTCCACACTCACCATTACTCTGAAGTGTTGATCCCAAGTATTTAAACTCATCCATCTTCATCATCTCTACTCCCTTCATCCTCACCATTCCTCTGTCCTCCCTCTCATTCACATACATATATTCTGTCTTAGTCTTGCTGACCTTCATTCTTCTTCTCTGTAGAGCATATCTCCACCTTTCCAGGGCCTAAAAATCATAATGTCATCCGCAAACATCATAGTCCATGGGGACTCCTGTCGTCTATCAACCTGTCCATCATCATCATCATCATCATCATCATCATCATCATCATCATCATTGCAAGTAAGAAAAGGCTCAGAGCTGATCCTTGATGTAATCCCACCTCCACCTTGAACATATCTGCCAGTCCTACCGCAGACCTCACCACTGTTGTCACACTGCTCTCGTACATATCCTGAACCACTCTTGCATACTGTGTCCCATTCCTGTCTTCCTTATACAGTACCATAACTCCTCTCTAGGCAACCTCTCATATGCTAAGACTACTTTTTTATATCTGGCTTTGGGAAGGGCATAAGTTTCTCTTCCACCCTTCTGAGAGTTAAGCTTGTTTTCCTCACTTTATGGAATAGAGGGTGTCTGCAGCTATTTGTTTTCAATAGCTACAGATGTCAGTACTTTTTGTAATTGCTATTGTTCAATTTAGGATGGGTACATTGATTGCTAGTCAGCATATACATTTTAGAATGATACAATTTTCTCAGAAAAAAATGCTAAACTTTTATTATTTCAGATTTTCTTTCATGAGACCACTGTAGTAGTATTTGTACAAACTGTTGTTAACCTGGAAAAATGTCAAATGTAGGGTTTTTGTGAACCAAGTGGCAAACAACATAGTCCCTGAAATTATTTGAAGGAAATTCTTTATCACATCTTGTAGAAAAAAAACTCTTTGCTACAGAGTTATTTTAATTAGTGATTTTCATGTAAATAATTGGTGATTAAAGATGTATGCAGACTGCTTTATCTTTGCGTAGTGTGTACCGTTGCAGGAGTCTAAATGGGGGGGGGGTAAGCCTAAATCTAGTGACTTAAGACACCATATTCAAAAGAAACCTGGCTTACTTTTGATGTAAAGACAACTTACTAGATATATTAAGGGGAAAACAGCATATGAACAGAATATAAATCCTATACCTACCCTTAATGGAAAGACTGTAATGCATTTTGATAGTATGTTGATATGAAGTGTCTGAGTGGATATGTGTAAGAAGCAGTATCTCAGTCCGTGATAAAACTTTCATGGAATTAAGTTTGGAGACTTGTACTGAATGCACAAAAAGTACCATTCTGTGCTTGGCGTTGTAATTATAACTAAGTGCTTAATTTGATGATGTCACATTTTCTCCATCTGTGCAGGGAGTTTTAGTCATAACATATTTCCAGTGACAGCTCAGTTGTTTTTTTCCTGGGGAATTTGTATATATCACATTTCTTGCAATGTAATGTAATATAGTGACCACACAATACAGATATATATCAGACACATGCTGAAGTCACATAATCACTCCTACGGGAAACCATTTAGAATGCAACATGCCAGACTGTCACAATAAAATGTCTGTATAAACTACATTTGCTACATCTTTGTCTCCTTTATAATGTTCATAATAAAGCTTTCTTAGTTTTAATGGGACACTGGTACAAAATGCTCTAGAGATGCACATTGTAATCATATTAGAGATTTCATTGTATGACCATTACTCAATTAGAACACACTGCACTGTACCCCTTGTCACAGAGTTTAGTCTTGTGTGTAGATTGAGAAATTGCCTTTTGTGTTTTGACATCTTGGTGAAGAGGTCTTATGGATATTCTGCATTCCCCAACTTAAACTAGAAGTCGTATACCCAATCCTAATAGGAGGAGGACATAATGCAGCTTGGCAGCCTGGCACATTGTGATAGATGTTTTTGTCTGTTGTTAAGAGTTTGTCTTTAAAGGATTATGTCCCAAAACTGGCATTGTCTAGTACTTTTAATTAAATAAATTAGAATATGGCAGTTAGAATGCATTTAAGTTGTTTGAGATAGAGAGGTAATGAAAAAGCTGCATGAATTTTTGAACACTCTCTCTTCATATGCATTTTTTAATTCTGCTGTATGAGCAGTTCATATTTCAGGGACAACTACTTCTTGTATTATGTTTATGATTTGTGCCTTATGTGTTTGCCCCATGGAGAAAAAGCAAGTAGTCATGTCTGTTATGGAACAAATCTATTGACATTTGCTGCAGGGATAACATTTATGGAGAACAGCTTGAACTAGAACACTGGTTGTTCTTCATTGTGTTTCTGAAATATCACAAATGCTAATTTCATTTCATTTTGTACATAGGCTGCCCCAGTAGATCATGCCTCTTCTGGTATGTGATGTTAGTATCGATCATGTAGGAGTCCTCCAAATTTGCCCACAAGTAAATAAACTTTTTTTTCATGCACACAGTTAACCCTTCCACATATACTTATTCGCAATGACTTAAAAAAAGCCAGTGCAACTGATTGACTAGTGCTGTCATTTTTCATAGTTCTTCACTTTCATACATAGACTGCTTCCCCACCAAAAATAACCCTTTTCTGACTTTTTGCATGTTTGTTGTTAAACTGAAAGAAGTAATGGTGGCAGTAATCTATTTCTAAAAAAACAAGGTATGCACCAAGACAACGGAGCCAAGACCCAGCAATAGCAATGGTCATAAAACATAGAATAAAAACAAACAAAATCACCATGCGCTGGGTCAAATGGTAGAGGCAAACACAGTTCGAAGTGATCAGTCCATGTGCAGTCCAAATACGAGTACAAAGTCACAGACTCCTATACGAAGAAATGATAAACGCCACTGTGATAGTAAAAAAGCAATTTAATGGAACAAAACTGTAAGCGCTTTCTCCCGTAGGCTTCTTCAGACAGTATAAATATAAAGCCACCATTCACATCTTAAATACAAGCTTAAACCAAATCATTGGTCAAAAATGAATCATGTGCATACTAAATCCACCTCCCAATTAAAAACATAAGCACTGATATGTCATTTAAAAATAACAAATACATAGAAACAAAACAGTTATGACATAAAATAAAAGTGTGAGTAGTATCCTAAATTACTAATGGGGTCTACGACACCTCCTCTTTCTCAAGACAGGTGCAATGTGCACCTTATCATTAAGACCAGGGGGCTTATCCGCCCTGCATCGGATAATCCATCTCATCTCCTTCTCAAGAGTATGGTTGATGATGTCACCACCTCTAGCATTAGTAAAAACTAACTGCAAGACACAGAACTTGAAAGTGTGCTCCGGACCTGTAGTTTTAACATGCTTCGCTAACGCATTCACATCACTTCCAGTCCTGTGATCAAATAGAGGTGCTCCCTAATCCTTTCCTTTAAAGTCCTGTTCGTTTTACCTATGTAAAACGAAGGACAAGCAGAGCACCTCGCTAAATAAACCACATTAGAACTCATACAGTTAGTACCAGTATGCAAGTTATACTCAAAAAGTGTAACAGGATGTACAAATGAAGTTGTGCTATCTATAAAACCACATTGATTACAGCGTCCACAAGGGCGCGTATTGTGTGCCATACGAAAAGTACTATTAGGATAGCTATTAAGGCTTTTATAACATAACAAACTCTGTAAATTTGGTTTATTCTTATAAGCCACCATGGGTTTAGAACCTACCACTTCACTTACTACCGGGTCTAGGGTTAGAATTTCCCATCGTTTCTCTAAAATTCCTCTAATTGCTCCCGCATCTTGAGTGAAAAACAATGGGGCTCTCAGAGTATTAGGATGACTCAAGGAGGTAGAAGGTACCACCTCTCCTATACTGGGGCATTCAGAAAAGTACGGTCTCGCTATACCCAATCTAAGTGTATCAACCTCCAACCGCATCCTATTGAAAATATATTCACTATACCCTCTATTAATAAACATATCCCTCATCTTATCAAGTTCTTCTTCATAACCAATCTCAGTAGGATTTAATCTGGCTGCCCGCATAATTTGTCCCTTCATGACATTTTTCACTTTTATCTACTGCATTGACTTATTGGTTGGCTTCGATTGTCCTGGAGTGTCTACCTCTATTTTTGGACTTTGAAACTTTTTGAGTATAACTTGCATACTGATACTAATGCTAGAGGTGGTGACATCATCAACCATACTCTTGAGAAGGAGATGAGATGGATTATCCGATGCAGGGCGGATAAGCCCCCTGGTCTTAATGATAAGGTGCACATTGCACCTGTCTTGAGAAAGAGGAGGTGTCGTAGACCCCATTAGTAATTTAGGATACTACTCACACTTTTATTTTATGTCATAACTGTTTTGTTTCTATGTATTTGTTATTTTTAAATGACATATCAGTGCTTATGTTTTTAATTGGGAGGTGGATTTAGTATACACATGATTCATTTTTGACCAATGATTTGGTTTAAGCTTGTATTTAAGATGTGAATGGTGGCTTTATATTTATACTGTCTGAAGAAGCCTACGGGAGAAAGCGCTTACAGTTTTGTTCCATTAAATTGCTTTTTTACTATCACAGTGGCGTTTATCATTTCTTCGTATAGGAGTCTGTGACTTTGTACTCGTATTTGGACTGCATTTGGACTGATCACTTCGAACTGTGTTTGCCTCTACCATTTGACCCAGCGCATGGTGATTTTGTTAGTAATTTATTTCTGCTTGTTGTTATAACAGTTGTGCACTGCACCTCCCCCAACAAGCCATGTCTGGGATTAACAGTTGTCAGGAAAATGTGTAATGGCCATTTCCTTTACATGCAACCTAACATACCACTTTTCCCAAATATTTATATATGTCTCATGTTTGGATTTTGATGAAGGCGAAACAAATAATTACCATAGTGGTATACTTTAATTTGCTGTTCTTATACACGTGTACACTTCTTCTTGACAGACTGTGCCAGCGATTATTTGACAGTGATAAAGTAATTTCCCTTAGTTTCACCAAGTTAGACTGTGCACCTCCTAACCCAGGAATTATTGAGTTCTTGTGTTTTGCATATGAACCTTAGTTGCATCCCTTCAAATCGGTTAATATTAAACCACCCTGTTCTATGTGAAGTATAATCTTATCCCACTTAACTGTTGCTATCTTCTCCTCCCAAATAAATTACTTTGTCATCCACAGCTTCTCAAGCAAAAGGTTGTGAATCAAAGTAGAAAGTGGTCATGATGATGATGAAACACTGGGTAGGAATAGGGGTAGTTCAAGAAATAAGGGGTAGTTCAAGAAATAAGGAGAGTGTAGGATTTTGGATGCAGATCTTAAAGGAAAATAACCATACAGAATGTTATAAAGTAAGTAAGGCAACATGGATATTTTTTACTAATGGGGATAATTGCGGCTAGGGGTACAGAAAATGGGCAACAAGGGGCTGGAATTTACTGGAGAAAGTCAGCAAATAAACAGATGACTAGAAAGGGAAAGGAAATTTGTAGGATGAAGCCTAGAAGGGGAAAGGAAATTGTAGGATGAAGCCAAGCAGATGTTTGAACTGAAGTTTAGAGACTGCCTTCCCTATTAGAGGTTGATAACAGAGTATAGGCCAAGATAAAAGAATTGGGGGAGTGTTAAGTAGGAAAAAACAGCTATGGTAGAATTGGAGTGTTAAGTGGGGGGAAAAATGCTATGGTAGAGTTTTTAGTTGATTGTAGAATAGAATCTGTTCAAAAAAGATATTTTAGTAGGAAAATTATAAAAATCAATCGGATGTGGTTTGAAAAGATTGGGAATAAAGATTGGAATGGCATTTTACAAAGGAACAACAGGAGGGTAATCTGTAAGGCTCCAAAGTATGCAACAATATCCAGAAGGTGTAGGATTTTTGTTTGGAAGTGTTTTGCTTAAGTGCTTTTCATACACTAAACAGACTTCATTGAATTTGCCTCTGGTAGATAGCAAATACTGAATGAGTGGTGAGAGATAGGTAATTGTGGAACATGCTTTTTGGGAATCTGATGAGTTGGCAGATGTTAACTATTCTTTATGATACTTTATCTGTGTTGTGGAGCAGATTTTTATAACTAAGAAAGAAGAGAGAATCATTCCTGAAGATAACATAATCTCTTAAGTGATTGAGTTTGTGATGTAAGCTGCTTACGTGACATGGTAAAAGGCCAGACTCTAGCCATGGCCTATCACTGTGTGAGTTGGAGGGAAGTGAGAAACCTATTTGTGTGTGTGTGTGTGTGTGTGTGTGTGTGTGTGTGTGTGTGTGTGTGTATGTATGTGTATATATATATATATATATATATATATATACACACACACACACACACGTATGTATTTTCTATATATATATATATATATATATATATATATATATATATATATATAAATGTGTGTGTGTGTACTGCATTCTTTTGAATTTACGTTTCAACGAAACGTAAATTCGTGAATGGATTTACCCAAAAGTGCGTTTCAGTGAAAACGCACTCGTGCAAGTCTATGAAAACAAACAAAAACACTTTAAACAGTTTTATGCAGGGGAGCAAGCCCCCCACACCCCCCTACTTTAATGTTCTCACTCGAGATCCCACTACAGTGGGGAAAAGGAAATGTTCCCTCATCCCAGTGTACAGCTTAGCAAGCTCCTGCCTGGTGCCCTGCAGAGTTCTACAGTAGTAGAGAGACAAAAGAGAGACTTTGGAGTGATTAAATATAATTTTTTCTGCATTGTCTTGCTGCCTTTAGCTAATTCTGTCTAAAATGCAGATTGTCTAGAGTTTATGTGATTTAAAAAGCTTGTTTCAGCTACATATTGTACTTATTTTACTGCCTGCACTGTAACAAAGTCATTTTTGTTTAAATTACCTGTTTAACTGTTGTAGGCTACACACTCAAGTGTGATAGCCATTTCTGTGCATTTAAAGTGTTTTTCTGATTGTATCTGCTTTATTTTCTGAAAAAAAAAAAAAATACTTGTTTAACCGCCTTTCTAAGCTAGTATAGTCCAGTTTTCAGGTTAGCGCTGAATTCAGGGCTGTGTTGCACGTTTCTGTGTTTGCCCATACCTTACTTGGATAGAAGGAAGTTTCTTTGTTCACTGTGAGAGAGGGAGCTTTGAGCAGCCTATCTGTCCCTGGAGGAGTGGTTTCAGCCCAGAAATTAGTAGTTTATTAGCCATTTTGGGCTAATTTCTTTCTCTTTCATTTCCCTGCTATAAAACCCACATTTGCGCGCCGGGCAGCGCCAGTTAGCTAAGGTATAACTATTCCCGGCTCCACAAAGTCTCTTTAATTTTTCCCTTGGAACTAGACAAACTTTAACTTGAGCACAAACCGTTCACTTCTCATCCCGGCACTTGCTCAAAACTCATAGCAAGCACTAATAAACCTTAACACTAGACCCCCCTATACTGTAGAGAAGGACAAGGCTCTCTATTCGACCTTATCAACCAATCAGTAAAACAGTTCATTGCACCTATTTAGGCATGTCCAAAGGGCAGTTTCAGGTGTACTCTCCAGTCCAGCTGGTGAATCGGGGCATTTTGAGGCAATGTTACAATTGCCTCATGTACACAGACAACCCTCTCCTCCTTCCACCAAACAGGAATACATGTGAGAGATACAATTATACAGCCAAACTGGAGGCTAAGCTCTCTCAACCCAAGACTGGACCAGGCAGTCAAGAGGAGAAGGGAATTACTTGCATCACACCACCAGTCTCGCATAGACTTATGAAAACCAGCACCGGCACAAAACACACATAAATACACAAAAACATACTTGGAGGCTCTAAGTAAAAATCTGCAAAAACAACAGAGACCTTCAAAGCAGACATCCAAGCAACCTCCACCCCCCAACACAAACCATGAAACACATACCCCCCCCCAACACAAACCATGAAACACATACTTCACAACACCAGTGTGCCACACTATCACAGCCCTTATGGCAAAATAACATACCCAACACACTTGTAATAGGTGACTGTATAGTCAGGCACACTGACGTCCCACTCACTAGGCTGAACAAGGAGAAGATTACTGTTAGCTGCCTGTCGGGTGCCAGGATCTGCCACATAACACAAGCACTCGGGTCACTCCAGAACAAGTGCAAATATGACACTGTCATTGTCCATGTTGGTGTGAATGACCTGAGCCGTACCTCCCTGGACTACATGAAAAGAGACATGAAGGAGCTCTCTGATCAGGCAGCTCAGGCCGGTATGACCCTGAGTAGCATCCAGCCCTCACCAAGAATGATAACCACCGTATAGAGAAAAAAATTGTCAATTTCAACAATTGGCTAAGCTTCTGGTGCCATTCAAAGGGGATCCAGTGTCTGTCAGCCTGGGATGACATGCTTGACAAGCCACACTGCTTTGCTAAAAACGACTTGCACCTGCCACCCTTTAGGCTTTCGAATACTGGCCAAGGCTCTTTCCACCCCCATAGTGCCTTTTTTAGGCAAGGCTCAAAAGATCAACCCACCACCGTAAATTGCACAAGTATCAAAAAACTGAGAGTAATGCTACTCAATACCAAAAATCTAAACCTCAGAATGCACGCACTCGAGGCACTCCTCAGTATGGGGAAAATTGATATATGTGCAGTAACAGAAACCTGGTTTAAGGCTCCCAGGGAGCACCCCAGCACTACCAGGCTACAACTCATACCATACATTTCGGCCACAAAACCCAGACCGAAATACAAAAGGTGGGGGAGTATCCATATTCATCAAGGATACCCACACCTCCAGGTTAGTGGTACAGCACGATGCTTCAGAGATCATCCACGTGCAGCTAACAATGGGCAAAACTGCTATTTAAATTCTAGCTTGCTACAGATAACCCACCATGTCCCAGGACCCCCACTCTGCATTCCTGGAAACACTGGGAAACATAAAGGTCCTACCAAACACCCTGATATTGGGTGATTTCAATTACCCAAACATTAACTGGGAGAACTACTCAAGTACAAACTCCCTTGCCCAACATTTTCTAGAATTTATAAACTCAAACGCATTGGATCAATTGGTCAACACCCCCTCCATTGGTGGCAACATATTGGACCTGGTCATCACCAGCATGGGAGACTGGTGCTCCACACTGGATGTCAACCCATCGCAGGTTAGATCTGACCATAAACTAATCACTCTGGATATCCACATTCCACCACCACCTTGACGAGTGGATGGGAACACCCAGGGATCACTTCAATGGCTCTGCTGGTCAGAGGCACAGGGAACCAATCTAAGAGGGTGGCGAAAGCCAATACATTCCGGCTAGGCTTATAAATGCCTTCGGGCAGATAGCCTAGTACCAACCTATGAACCTAATCCCCACTGTATCACGATCTCAACAATACTCTGCTTAGCTGTACATCAACACTAAATGTTGATGTACAACTAAGTTAACATGCAAACTGCATGTTTTTATTTATTTAACTAATTTTTTTTTACTTATTTACACGAAAGTGTGTTTTCGGTAAAACACACTTTCGTGTAAATACACACGGACATTTACGTTTCAGTGAAATGTAAATTCGGCAGAAGGCAGTAGATCCATATATATATATATATATATATATATATATATATGTGCGTGTGTGTATATTTAAGTAGCATAGTGTTTCACTTTCTGGTGTATATTTAAGTAGCATAGTGTTTCTCTTTCTGGTGTAATTTTCATTGTTTTTCAATTTTTATGGTTAACTATTTTGATAGTAAATGAAATAATTCATAAGACTGTAGTATACTAGAATTAACTGGAAAAAAATGAAATGAGATTGGAATGAAAGTCTTTATGTGTTAATTACCCAAACTTGAGCTGAACTGGTGCCAGTCTCTCTCTTTTTATGGGCTAAGTCTTTTGTACTTATCAGAATGAATTCTGCAAACACTGTAGTTCATTTAATAAGGCTTTATTAGATGTTCACAATATTAGAATACTGTCTTCATTAACAGTGCTGATAAACAGTAACAGTCCGTAGAAATACTGGAATGCTGGTTCATAGGTAGGTACTAGGCTATCGGCCCAAGGGTCTGTGGAAGCCTAGCCAACAAGGTTCCCTGGCTTTCGCCACCCAAGAAGGTTATTTTCCTTTGCCCCTGTCGAGCATAGCCACAGAAGTGATCCCTGGGGGTGAATTTCCTATTTCCCATCCACTCATCAAGATTTTTCTTGAAGAGTGCTAACGAGGAACTCTGCTTGACATAGGTAGCTTGTTCCAGAGTATGGGAAGTCTCTGGGACAAGAATCTATCACTCCAGCATGTCCGGCTCCACAAAGTCTCTTTAATTTTTCCCTTGGAACTAGACAAACTTTAACTTGAGCACAAACCGTTCACTTCTCATCCCAGCACTTGCTCAAAACTCATAGCAAGCACTAATAAACCTTAACACTAGACCCCCCTATACTGTAGAGAAGGACAAGGCTCTCTATTCGACCTTATCAACCAATCAGTAAAACAGTTCATTGTACCTATTCAGGCATGTCCAAAGGGCAGTTTCAGGTGTACTCTCCAGTCCAACTGGTGAATCGGGGCATTTTGAGGCAATGTTACAATTGCCTCATGTACACAGACAACCCTCTCCTCCTTCCACCAAACACGAATACATGTGAGAGATACAATTATACAGCCAAACTGGAGGCTAAGCTCTCTCAACCCAAGACTGGACCAGGCAGTCAAGAGGAGAAGGGAATTACTTGCATCACACCACCAGTCTCGCATAGACTTATGAAAACCAGCACCGGCACAAAACACACATAAATACACAAAAACATACTTGGAGGCTCTAAGTAAAAATCTGCAAAAACAACAGAGACCTTCAAAGCAGACATCCAAGCAACCTCCACCCCCCAACACAAACCATGAAACACATACTTCACAACACCAGTGTGCCACACTGTCACAGCCCTTATGGCAAAATAACATATCCAACACACTTGTAATAGGTGACTGTATAGTCAGGCACACTGACGTCCCACTCACTAGGCTGAACAAGGAGAAGATTACTGTTAGCTGCCTGTCGGGTGCCAGGATCCGCCACATAACACAAGCACTCGGGTCACTCCAGAACAAGTGCAAATATGACACTGTCATTGTCCATGTTGGTGTGAATGACCTGAGCCGTTCCTCCCTGGACAACATGAAAAGAGACATGAAGGAGCTCTCTGATCACGTAGCTCAGGCCGGTATGACCCTGAGTAGCATCCTGCCCTCACCAAGAATGATAACCACCGTATAGAGAAAAAAATTGTCAATTTCAACAATTGGCTAAGCTTCTGGTGCCATTCAAAGGGGATCCAGTGTCTTGTCAGCCTGGGATGACATGCTTGACAAGCCACACTGCTTCGCTAAAAACGGCTTGCACCTGCCACCCTTTAGGCTTTCGAATACTGGCCAAGGCTCTTTCCACCCCCATAGTGCCTTTTTTAGGCAAGGCTCAAAAGACCAACCCACCACCGTAAATTGCACAAGTATCAAAAAACTGAGAGTAATGCTACTCAATACCAAAAATCTAAACCTCAGAATGCACGCACTCGAGGCACTCCTCAGTATGGGGAAAAAATTGTTATATGTGCAGTAACAGAAACCTGGTTTAAGGCTCCCAGGGAGCACCCCAGCACTACCAGGCTACAGCTCATACCATACATTTCGGCCACAAAACCCGGACCGAAATACAAAAGGCGGGGGAGTATCCATATTCATCAAGGATACCCACACCTCCAGGTTAGTGGTACAGCACGATGCTTCAGAGGTCATCCACGTGCAGCTAACAATGGGCAAAACTGCTATTTAAATTCTAGCTTGCTACAGATAACCCACCATGTCCCAGGACCCCCACTCTGCATTCCTGGAAACACTGGGAAACATAAAGGTCCTACCAAACACCCTGATATTGGGTGATTTCAATTACCCAAACATTAACTGGGAGAATTACTCAAGTACAAACTCCCTTGCCCAACATTTTCTAGAATTTATAACGCATTGGATCAATTGGTCAACACCCCCACCATTGGTGGCAACATATATTGGACCTGGTCATCGCCAACATGGGAGACTGGTGCTCCACACTGCATGTCAACCCATCGCAGGTTAGATCTGACCATAAACTAATCACTCTGGATATCCACATTCCACCACCACCTTGACGAGTGGATGGGAACACCCAGGGATCACTTCAATGGCTCTGCTGGTCAGAGGCACAGGGAACCAATCTAAGAGGGTGGCAAAAGCCAACACATTCCGGCTAGGCTTATAAATGCCTTCGGGCAGATAGCCTAGTACCAACCTATGAACCTAATCCCCACTGTACCACGATCTCAACAATACTCTGCTTAGTTGTACATCAACACTAAATGTTGATGTAAAACTAAGTTAACATGCAAACTGCATGTTTTTATTTATTTAACTAATTTTTTTTACTTATTTACACGAAAGTGTGTTTTTGGTAAAACACACTTTCGTGTAAATACACACAGACATTTACGTTTCAGTGAAATGTAAATTCGGCAGAAGGCAGTAGATCTGTCTATATATATATATATATATATATATATATATATATATATATATATGTATATATATATATATGTGTGTGTGTGTATATTTAAGTAGCATAGTGTTTCACTTTCTGGTGTATATTTAAGTAGCATAGTGTTTCTCTTTCTGGTGTAATTTTCATTGTTTTTCAATTTTTATGGTTAACTATTTTGATAGTAAATGAAATAATTCATAAGACTGTAGTATACTAGAATTAACTGGAAAAAATGAAATGAGATTGGAATGAAAGTCTTTATGTGTTAATTACCCAAACTTGAGCTGAACTGGTGCCAGTCTCTCTCTTTTTATGGGCTAAGTCTTTTGTACTTATCAGAATGAATTCTGCAAACACTGTAGTTCATTTAATAAGGCTTTATTAGATGTTCACAATATTAGAATACTGTCTTCATTAACAGTGCTGATAAACAGTAACAGTCCGTAGAAATACTGGAATGCTGGTTCATAGGTAGGTACTAGGCTATCGGCCCAAGGGCCTATGGAAGCCTAGCCAACAAGGTTCCCTGGCTTTCGCCACCCAAGAAGGTTATTTTCCTTTGCCCCTGTCGAGCATAGCCACAGAAGTGATCCCCGGGGGTGAATTTCCTATTTCCCATCCACTCATCAAGATTTTTCTTGAAGAGTGCTAACGAGGAACTCTGCTTGACATAGGTAGCTTGTTCCAGAGTATGGGAAGTCTCTGGGACGAGAATCTATCACTCCAACTTGTTCTGTTTATTGTGGTGACAAGGTTTAGGTCCCTGGAGCGTGTAGCTTGGAGGGATTGGAATTTCTTTAGGTGGAGCTGGTCCAACAGCTCTGGGTTTGTCATAGCTTTGTATGTTGGGCAGAGATCACCTCTGAGTAGGCGATATGCTACTGAGTAAAGCCGGAGATTTTGAGACTGTCCGCGTAGGACATCTGTTTGAGTCCCATAATCCTCTTTGTGAGGTATTTTTGTGGACTTTCCAGCTGTTGCAGATGTTTTGTGAGGTTCATTCCAAAACGGGTGTTGTGCTCAATAATGGGTCTAATGAGAGCCGAGTAGAGGGGTACAATGACCTCTTTTTTTTTTTCCTGGATGAGAACCCTTTCGTGATGAGGTGTGCCATGTAGAAGGATTTCCTGACTACTGTGGCGATGTGATTATCAAAGGAGAGACTACTGTCCACCTGAGTCCCAAGGTCTCTTATCACAGCTTCGACGTTAAGTGGACTGCCGCTTATGTGGTAGTTCATGGGTACCGACTTTTTACCAAAGGGGATGACCATGCACTTTTTGGCATTGAGCTTGAGGCAGTGGCTCTGACACCAGGCATCGGTCTCAGTGAGGCCCTTCTGTAGGATGCCCACGTCGTTTGGGGACTCGACTATGGTACCTAATTTACAGTCATCTGCGAACTTCGTCAGCCAGCGGCCCTCTGTGTTAGCCTGTACTTCAGAGAAGTAGATACTAAGCAGGAGAGGACCCAAGACTGAACTCTGAGGTACTCCACTTGTCAAAGGTTTGAAATCAGATTTGAAGTCTGCAACTTTTACAGTGTGGGTTGTGTCAGTTAGCCAGTTGGCAACCCATCTTGTGACATATGGGTTATTCCCAGTTTAGTGAGTTTATCTATAATTCCAGAATGGGGGATGGTGTCGAAAGCCTTGGCGAGGTCAATATAGGCTACCTGAACTGTCTTATCCTCGTCTACGGCTTTGGTGACTGTTTCAAAAGAAGTTCATCAGGTTCAAGAGGCATGATTTGCCTTTCACAAACCCGAACTGGGTGGGGTCCAGAGTTTGGATGTTAGCAATGTCTTTGTTTATGAGTTCCATGGTGATACGTTCCATGGCCTTGCAAACCAGGCTTGTCAGGCTAATAGGGTGATAGTTCCTGGGGTCTGTGGTGGCTTCCCCTTTGTGGAGTGGTATAACTGTTGCTGTGCGCCATTCAGTGGGTACAAAGCCTGATGTGAGGCTGTGATTGAACATGGTGCTTGGGTAGGGGGCCAGTTCATTCTTAAGTTTGTTTAGAACGCAGCCTGGGATGTTGTCCGGTCCCCATGGATGTTCTTGGCTTTGGAGAGCGCAGTTTTTACCTGCTCTGTTGTGATTGCAGGGGCACTCCATTTTTCCGGTACGGATATGGGCGCTGTAGGGGGTGGGGTAAAGTTGGCACTGAACCTATCAGCCAGGATGTTGGTTAGTAATATATATCCAAAGTTTCTGCACATATGTTCTGATTCTTCTGAGTAATATAAACTGAAACAGTATTTATTTGACCTGTCTTCTGTACTTGGGCTTGAGTATCTGTATTGTAGAGACCCTTTTACATATAAGTCCAAAAGCTAACTCGTATTCTAAAATCCTGGATATTTCATCTTTTCTCTATGTCAGTCAAAACTAACTGACTTCACTTGCTGTATCTGAAGTATATTCTACTAATAATACCAAATCCTGTAATGGATTTCATGCCTCTTTAGCCTAGGTTCCCAAGCCTTGTCTTGTATGTGCCTCTTTATCTATCATTCCATTAAACGTACATCTTTAATTTGAGAAAGGAACATATTTCTGCACATCTCATGCTTTATCTTTCCTTTTCTAATACCTTGTCTTTCCCTGAAACTAAATGCATATATATCTGACTCTATATTTTCAGGCCTGTTATTTTACCTTAATGTGCTCAACAGTATACATTTAATGAACTGTAAAACTTTTTTTTTATGTATTTGTATGGTAGTTGAACTTTTAACCAGGTAAGTGAACTGGTCCATGGACCCTTTTCAGCCATAACCAAGGCCAAGAAGGCAGTGGGGATAAAAACAATTGTAGCAAAGAATACAAATTGAATTTGCAACCGCACTTGAGCATTTAGTTAATATACATTTAATTACATTTTACTTGTATACACAGACATTGAAATAATTTGATTAAGGTGGAGTACTGTGGACATTATTTACAAAATATACATTCAAAATAGATTTTTCCTAAAACGTCTTTGCGTTATCAATTATGGTCACATGCATACAGACCTGAAGGGCAGCGGTATATTGTAAGTGTAGGAAAGTATCTTTAAACCAAACTTTTTATGATCTTAAATTGGGTGTAAACAATTTTCCTCTATTTAATGTTAAGGGGTTAAAGGTGAAATCCTGAGAGTGAAGCATAATGCAACAGGGAATTACAGCTGGTAATTTGTGGGTTTGTTTACAGGCTTATGAAACAGTAATGAGTCTGGAAGCATGAAAAGTTAACGACTTCGGGAGATGGGATGGAAAAAATGAGTGGGAGTACAATAGGGAGAGAAGGGATATTTGAGGATTTTGTTGGCTGAAGTTACTCATAATGCAGAAAACTGGGTGAGAGCGTTGGCTCTTGGACTAAAGAGACTCCCTTAGAAATTATAGGCTGAATGTGTAGGCAAGCGAGAGAGAGAGAGGCAAGCTTGAAAATGTAAAGGAGTTAAAAATATGGCAGAGAGGTGCCATAGGGGAAGAACAATGTTAAGTGGAACAAGCGGATATAAATTAGGATTATAGAGTTGTCATATTCGAAGTACAAAATAGCTGCAAAGTTCATATGATCGGGACTCTCTTCCAAAGGTCTACTTTCCTTGGTAGCTATATTGAGGTGTTTTCTAAAAAAATTTATAACTTTTGACCAAGTCATTTTTAATGTTGAATTGTGGTTAAGGATCTTGGAAGAGGTCATCAAAAGCTGATCTCAAAGTTACTATAGTCTAGTGGACCTTGTTGCCAAAACTCTCATTTTGACATTGTTTTTGAACTTAAGTTAGAAGATTTTGTGTAATTTTTATTCCATCTCTTCCCTGCATGAGCACTGAAAGATTCACCCATGTTTGTACTTTAGATTTCATTTATATCAGCAAGTAGGTAATTATTTCTGGCACGTTGGAGTGCGAGTTAAAAAAGTGATATCTGAGGTTATGCATATTAGTTCATCATATACACCCTTAAATGCCCATATTAAGTCTGGCTTGACAAGTCTGTAGTAGACTGGAAATTATTAACTCCCTTGTGCAGTCTTCCTATACAAGATCCCTAACTGATATTACTGTTTAAAATACTTTTTAGACATGCTCAAGTTTATATTGTTCACAGTATAAAAAGAAAAAAAAAAGATTCATACTCTTTTATTGGTCTTACTACTGTCCCTTTACGGGGAAGGAAAACAGTCAAAACACATCTGGAGGCAAAAGAATGTGCATCATCATTCTGATTATGTTATAGCATTTCCTCATTTGTACATTTACTCAACTTTCCAAAGCAAAATATTCTGTTATTACAGCATCAAGATCAGTACAATTGTTAAAGTCTGATTTTATAACTGAATACCTACCTAATGGGTGAGGAAGTACTTGGTCATGTCTTCCAATACAAAGTACTTTTTTTTTTTTTTAATTTAAAGGCAGCTGTATTTTTGATACTCCATAAGTGGAGATCATCCAGTTTATTCTGCAGTAGTGTTTGATGAGTGCAGTAACTGGCTGGCCAGGCAATTTTTATATCTTCAGGAAACTCTGAGCTAAACAGTACAGATTCACTGGAAGAATTGAGCATAAAGATGTAAAATAGATGTGAATCCAGCAATTAATTTGCAGTGCCCAAATCCAGATTATAAATCCATTGGATAAACCATTCTTAATCTGTATCCAGGAAGCTTTCGTGGGTTAGTTGTAAAGCTACCCATGTAATAATTTACCCATTAAAGCTACTTCCAACAGGAGCACTTAATATTGAGTCATGAGTGACAGTGTGGAAAACCCTGTTACTAACAAAGAAAATGCCACCCCTTGGAATTCCAGACCTGAGGAATTTGTTTTTTCCAAAAAAAAGGATGTTACGTTTGTACTGCAGGATCTCCATTTTGAGAAGCGAGAACCCATGTTGATTTATGTCAGAGTGAAAGTTCAGTCTACCATGATCCAAAATATAATGTTCTTCATTAAATCCATGTTGTAGTATGGTGTAGGTGTATGGGGCATATCCTGCCAAGGATGTCTAACATCTGTCTAGTATACTGACGTTTGAGTGCTTTTCTTGCATATTGTATGTCTGCTAAAACATGAGTGATGGTATAAAAAGGACATTTAGGCACAAAAAAGTTTCCTTGCTGCTGAAGAGTTCACACAGACATCTTGTCTAGAATGTGTTTTCACTGTTGATGCTTATTTTGTATCTTGGCATTATGGACAGATAAATACCACACTGGAAACATTCCTTTACCTTTTCACTGATTTGTATCTTACATCTGTCTGAACGATGAAATGAGAATGTGGTAGACAGATTCCTTGTAGGGTCTCCCACATGGAATCAGTTTTCTGTCTTGGGGAATGTCCTTTATGTACGTTTGTGAAATCTGTTTGCATTTTCTCCTAAAACAATTTTGTATTGGGCTGAAGACCCTCATTCTTTTACTAGGAAATCAAACGTCTTGGTTCATGCACCCATGTCTACTGATTTCCCTTTGTCAGATATCTCCCTTTTGACAAGACAAAAA
>NC_056741.1:781389422-781391922 GCF_019279795.1 Protopterus annectens
TATGTACCTCTAAAAAGACAAAGTTGGATGAAATCAAAGCCTTTTTTGTATACCGTAAGCTAGACATAAATTGAGGTGAAAATTAAAATTGCACCATATCTCTACCAAAAGTAAATTCAAGCTGCGGTATGCAATATTAACTTAATTTTTTGAAACTGAAATAAAACACTTGCCATTATTTATTCTAATGTGTTTGTGAGTGCATAAAATAATCTGTAGTAAGTGTCCCTCCCACTTTATCCAATTTCAGGATGTAAATGCTATTGTTCCTACTTAATCATGTAATCTTTTCTCTTCTTGAGATAGATTGAAAAAAAAAACATTTTTCTTTTTTATTTTTGAACATAGGGCTTGTAACTGATTTTTTGTGTTTTATATGTATATATATATTTTTTTCAAAAAGCTTTGAGGGACAAGTGTTAGATAAAGATTTGTTGTCATAAACATTGTTTCTGCTATTAAGAAATACTTTTAAGTTTTCTAACATAAAGTTACATTTACAATATTGTGCCCACCAAATTCAAATAATTCAAAGGAACAAAACTGAACCCTTTGAAAAACAATTCATCGAAGGCACCAGTAGTATTTAAATCACTGTTGTAAATTTTGTAACTGTTATAGTCAAACACAGTACGTGGTGTTTCATTCACATTCAGCAAGCACAACCCCGGCTTTCCGTTGCAGTTGGTGTGATGAATCTGAGGGCTATGAGGTAACCTTCATCAAGTGCTTGTTTTCCCTTGTTTGATTCACAGTGTATCTCTCTTGCAACCTGGGTGATCTCCTTGGTTGCTGCTGTTACCTGTGAAAATCCTCAACACTGGTGTTGAAATAGGCAGAAATATCTTGCTGTATTTCAACCAAATCTTCTTTCTGTGGTCTCTTGTGGGTACCAGGTGGATTTTGGCATGCTTGCTTTAATCTGTTTAATCTCTTCTTAATTTATTTACTTGTAGCTCCTCATGGATACAAAACAGAAAATCGGTGTTATCATTTTGTTCATTTTTTATGTTCTCTTTCCAACTGTTTCAATCTCCTAATGTTGCCTCTTTCCAGTAAGTACATCAAATTGACACTACAGTGGTCAAACAATTCAAATAGTTCATTAGGAAGAATGGAACCCTCATTCATTCTGTTTGGAAAATTTAAAACCCTCAGACATTTTGGTACTCGGAGTAATTGGATACAGTCATTGAAAAAGAATATGGCCCAGTTGCAAACAGCGCTACCTTTTCAATTTTTTTTTTCAAATATGAAAATTTTAGCCGTAAGGTCTCATCCAAATCAACCAGTACCTTTTCTTTTCCCCCATTCAAAGGGAAAGTGTTTTAAACCATTCCTTATTTTCTGTTAGAATGTCCTTGAAAGCTGTTACTGTCTTTTGGTATCTGCAGTAACCTAACTGAATTTGTTTTTTTACTGTATCAGATAATGCATTGCCAATGTCGCCTTATTCGGATGAGCTAGGTACACTGTTACTATCTCTTTCTGGTCGTCGTGTAAATTCATGTTGTTACTATTGTCTGTAAATCTAATTTCACTACTCTTGTTTAACTGAGTACATATCATATCTATCTTGTTCGTAAGTTGAGTAAGAAGCTGAAATAGAATAGGCAGTTCACCAGGACTCGCTGAGTGGAAGGAAACGGAAAACGGAACAAAGAGATATTGCAAAGTTTGGAGTCCCCCTTCCTGCAAGAAACCAGACCCATTTGTTTCATTATATCCTTGCAGAAATGCTTTCTTAAGGTATTTATAGAATGTGTTCCTCCTTCCTAGTTGAGGAAAGGGTTTTTACTTAAAGATTTTTCTTGTATCCATGAAAGAAGGCACATGTAAACCAGTCCTGGAGCTTTCTATTCTCAGGATTCACAGTGCATTCATTCTTTTCTTCATCCTTCCTTTTCATTCTTTTTTCAGTAACTTTAGACCTCTGGTATGCATGTTACCATATTACTGTTTGCAGAGGTTTCAAGTGCTATTTTGTGTCTGTTACATATTATTAGATACTTGATAAATGCCCTTTGCACACTCAACTCCATAATTACCTTCTGCAGTCTTCGTGGAATTCCACATTTACCTTTTCCTGGATAGTTGCCTCATCTTCGAGGACTCCTCTCACAGGTTAACATTGCTCACTTACTTCCTAGACACCTCTTTCTTGATTGGATATCTTTCTCTAGTAAAGGTTGTCTTTTAACATGTACAGTTTTTAGCCTGGGCTGACCCGTCCAATTCTACAGCAAGAGAGGCCCTCAGAATTCTGGGCTACATGACATCAACTAACCTCATGGTCCCTTTAGCCAGATTTGATGTGGTTCCTCAAATCTTTTTGGATTCAACATCTGCATCCCCTATCCTTTTCTATTCCTGATTTCCCTCTTTCACCTCCCATTCCAAGTCACTGTCACAACAGATGTCTCAGACTTAGCCTGGGAAGTGGCTTCCAAAAGGATCCAATCTCAGAGGATTTGGGAGCCATACATCAGGAAACAGCATC
>NC_056741.1:782336922-782412655 GCF_019279795.1 Protopterus annectens
TTTTCGTTAATAATTTCCTCACTCTTTCCTGGGTATCTCTGGAGTTTCCTGATGCTAACTGCCCTCTCTGTTTTGAGGTCTTACAGTATAGAATAAAAAGCATTCTAGCTGCCCCTGCTTTTTCTGATTTCTTTAAACTTGCAGACTTTACACTGGTGACTGTAAACTTCTACTAGCAAATGCTTCTTACCGACTGTTTTTGCCAGAGGCTGAAGGGGAATTAACCCTGCCTTGCTATGTGTGGCTTTGCTACACTCTCCACCCTACCTCCATTCCCACACACCCCATATAATTACAGTTGTACTTAATTACACTTCCAAATCACACATACAACCCACTCTCTAGCCCCTAAGGCTAACCACGTTTCTCCTCAAACTACACTAAACACTTCCCCTATTTTATTAACTTATTCTCTTCATTGATATCACCTTCTGTCCTTCTCACCTTTTCCATATTCTCATAACTGAATAAATACTTCCTTTCATCTGAGATCTCAACATCTACATATCCCTTAATCTGCTCAGTCATGTCTTTCCATTACAAACTTTCCACAAAACACTACACTTCTCTGCTATTTCTAAAATCACATTCCTGTTGCATTTCACACGCAATTTTATTTCCTCTATAAAGTGCTGTTCTAAATAAAAACTAAAGTAATTGGCTCACCCCCTTTCTTTTTGATATTTATCACTTGATATTTACAACCCATAAACCTATATACTCCTATACTCACTCAAAAATTAATATTGAATGTTATATTCCTAACAGTACAGCCTATTTTTGCTCCCTATTGAAATGTTTGCCCTCAAAATGCAGAGTGCCAAAAAGTAAAAAAAAAAAGACCAAAAACCCAGAGGAGAGCAAATATTGAAAGTAACTCTTCTCCTTAAAACTCGGGGGGGGGGCAAGATCCCCACACCCTGCAAACATATATATCAGTATCAACTCCAAGATTGCCATACCTCAGAGAAAGGAAATATTCCAAGAAATGGCATCTCACACTTGCTATATACAAGTCCAATCTTTCTGCCACTTAGTTTCCGCATTTCATGACTCAATATAGCAGGTCTTGACGTTTCAAATGGTTACCGTATTTTGTCCTCCTTTCAACTTTTCTCCCACTATCTCAGTACATTCTCTGCGTGACTCATTCCTATCAGTACAAAAAAATTTCCTCCTTCATTTAATATTATCCCACTATTCCAGGACACTTGCATATCCATACCATTATTTTGTACCTAGCTGTCCTATAAAATTGCTCCAGCTACGTCTCCATTTGCTCCAACTTCAAACTACTTAATCAACAGTTTTCTTCTAATACATGATCTAGGTTTCTTGTTTCTTCCCTGCCCATAAACTGCAATTCACAATTCCTCTAGAACATCTGTTAAACACACAAACATGCCCGCGTTAAGTATGTGTGTTATACGCCTACTAATCATAATCTAACACAGTCAGAACTTCACTCTCTCACACAAAAAACCTTCTCAACTATAGAACAATGGTTCTGTAATCATTGCCTTCTCCTTAACCAAAAGAAAACCAACTCTTTTTTTTTTCCCACACCTACTACTCTATCTTCATATCACACACTAATCTGATAATGGAAATTATCTCTCTCTCTCTCAAAAACAACAAAACTCACTATCACTATTGACAATCAATTGACACAATCATTAAAATCTTAATAAAAAAATAAAAAATCAAAAAACTAAAACTAGGCTCTCTATAGAATCAAATTATCTTTACTACTGAAGCCAAAACTAAAACTACCACTCACTTAATCTCAACCCTTTTATGTCTTTTCCTATCCTACCATAAAATCTCTCCATAATCTTACTAGCAAACTTACCTCATCATATAATAATATTGCCAATAATATTTCCATATCTTCATCATCATCTCCATATATCTCAAAAATCTCAAAAGAAAAAGAATCTCAAAAAGCCACATCACTACACATCAACTCACCACTTACTATATGCCCAATGCCTACAACACCCCTGAAATCACCCACATAACACCCCCACCCTATCATAACATAACAAACTCACCAAACAATCACAAAATCAAAAATCAACAAAAACAAACATCTGGTCCCAACATCCCAACTCAACTCAGCTTCTCACTCCACATTTTCCAACTCAAAATATGGAACAACTTACCAGTTACAATTACACACTAACATCCAAATCCCTAAAAAATCCTTCAAAAAAACAAAAAAAGCTATGCTCTTATCATATTGTTTGTTTTCTCTTTTTTTTTTTTTCTCTTTTCTTTTTTTTATTCATCTTTCTCTTCATTCCCTATCTCTTTCTCTTCTCTTCTATATATTAATTTATTTTTTTTTCTTTTTTTCCTTTCTTTCTTTTTTATAATTTTGTTTTTTTTTTTTTTTAAACAAAGTATTTTTCTTTTATTTTTAATTTTTTTTTTTTTTTTTTTTTTTTTTTGTAGTTTTTTGTAGATTGATTATGTTCTTGAGTTTGTAGTTTTTAGGGAGTTGGCCTCCACGGAAAAAAAATCAATAAAAAAAATACTACTATAACTAGTTCCCTCTATTTTAAAAATTCATTTCCTTCAAACAGTTCCACAAATTGCAAGACCCATATCTAAAGTGCCTTTCAAATCCCCATACAAATTTCCAGTCAGCTACAACATTATAACAAATTTACAACTCAAATGACAAGAAAGCAGTAACACTTACAGACCCAGTTACTTCAAGATTTGTAAAGCAATACAAATGTTATAATACTCGAGTGAAACTTTTTACCTCTGGAGGTACACACTTGTTTCCAGGACCAATGCAAACACTAAACGCCACTAAAAGAAATCATTGCACAGGCCCTAACAATACATATAGCTCAACAAGTAACTCTACTTACAGAACAAAAATCCTTAAAATTTCTTGCATGAATATTGGTAGTGTAAATAAATGGACCACATTAGAAGCCTGGATAACTCCCAGAAACCTTACCATTCTTGTCATAATAGAGACTTGATTAAAAGATATCTGCCTTTCCAGCTTTTTACAGTCAAACTACCTAGGGCAAGTCTTTGAACAGGTGGAGTAATTCTGCTTATCATACATAACTCAGCTCTCCTCGTTGCCAGCAACACCAACTCCAATTCTAATAGTGACTAAGCCCCTAACTGGATAGCAGTCAACCTTACCATTGGCAGTTGCACTCACCTTACAATTTGTATAATTTTCATTCCTCTTCTAGTCTCTAAACCGTATCAAAACAATGCTTGAAACTCTTCTGTGCTAAATGGTCTGTACTCCACCTCATTTTTCCTAGAAAAGTGCACTGAAGCATGCCATTATCCTCCTCCTAACTTAAATAGCATCCCTAAAAACATTGAATGATTGAAGATAAGAAAGTAGTCATTATCCACTAGCTAAGATCTTTGAAAAGATCCTATGCAAACAACTACTCAAACACTTAACCAGCTGCAGGCTTCTATCAGATAAGCAGCATAGCTTCAGAAATGCCTTTAGCACTGCTGCAGTTTACTGTTTGGTATATAGTAACATCAGTGATGACAATCACTAGAGTATTTGTAGATGTGGCTAGAGCATTTGAAACCGTTGACCACAGCCTGCTGATTATACAAGTAAAAAAATCCTTTGGCCAGAATAACATCACTTATTTATTTTTATTTTATTTATCCTTTTTGATCAGATTAGTCCTACTAGGCTAGTGACCTCTTTTCAGGGGAGAGCTGGGGTAGTATTTATATAACTGGGGAAAATTTGCCCAGGGCATCAGGGAACTTCCCCTACTCAATGCGAGTGGAGATGCTCTGTGACATAGCACTTCCTGCTTCTTCTGTGGGCATGGAAGTGTCTCAGAGAAGCAAGAAGAATTATGGAGAGTATTTGTGTCAGAGAAGGAGTTGTGAAGAGAGAAATGGAAAGAGAATTTTAAGTTTAAATGTGAAAGCAGTGGAGCCTTCACAAAAAATAGTTTTCAGAAGAAATAGTAAGTGAAGGAGAATAGCTGAGGTTTAAAATGATTGAGAAGCGAGAAACACAGGAGGAGAAAGAAGTAAAGGGTATCGAGCCTTCACAGGCTACAGAAGTGCTGTTTCAGGAGAGATTGTTCGAGGGAGATGCTGAATCATAGCAGGGATGTATTATTACAACCTTCCAATCTGGAGGTTTGCAGGATGTATATCTAAATGACATAATTAAAAAGAGTGAACCAGAAATTGATAAGGCAATGTCATGGGGAGAAATAATGGATAGGATACAGGAATTAGTGGAAGAAATAAGAAAAGAACTGAAGATGTAAGCACAAAGCATGAAAGGAGAAAAAAAGGGAAGAGAAGAAAATGGATGTGAGAAATAAGTTTTTTGTAAGAATAAGCAGTAAGAAGGAGAAAAAAAACTTGACAGATATGAAATCTAGGATAATTTTATTGCACCCTTGGGAACCACTCCCAGAGAGTTAAGAGTGTTTATTCAGATTAGTAAAAACTTTTTGTGACATTTTATTTGAATCAGGACAGTATATGGAAAATTTTTAGAACAATATGAAGTAAAGAAAAATTATAGCTCTTAGAATATGTTGGTCATGCATTTAACAGCGAAACAAAAAAGAAAATGTATGTGCAGTTTCGAACTGAGGTAAAAAAAATTATTGAAAGACTAAGACTGTATGCAAGGATGTTATAGACATTACAAAAATATTATGATAATAGAGGTTTATGGACTGGGGGTTGTGAATCTGTTGTATTGCAAATGAATAATGAAAATATGAAGCATGTACCAAGTTTTATAAGTGTGGATGGAAACAGAGGCTTTGTGAAATATTGGGGCAACTGAAGACATGTTTCTTTTGTGGTAAAATGATCATTTAATTAGTAATTATGATAAGAAAAAGTGTTATTTGTGGTAAAGTAGGTGATGAAGCAAAAATTGTGAATTGAAATGTGTAAAATGTGAACAAACAGGCATTCGTGGATGGATTATGAAGAAAATTTAGAAGAATAAGGGGGTGGGAGGATGAACATGAATAAGAAATTGTTCAAGAACATAAAATAGAAGTGGAACAAGAGGAAAAGCAGGAAGAAAATATAATGGCGGACAATAAGGGATTGGGAAAAGATGATTGATACAAAAGGGGAGATGAAGAGGAGGATGAAATAGTTAATTTAAGTGAAGAGGGAGACTTTAATTGGGTGATGATTAAAGGTAAAAAGAATTCTATTAGAAAAGAGTAAAAGATAGAAGATGTAAATTTAAGAATACAAAAGGCAAAGGATGAAGAAGGTAGATAATGTTATGCAAAAGTGAAAATTTTAGTTACAAATGTGAATAGTATAAAAAACATTAAAAGAAGGTTAGGTATATTAGAATGGGGTAGAACAGTTGATATGGGTATTATAATATTAGAAGATACATGAATTTTGAGAGGATAGGGACGGCAAGTAAATTAACTGTGGAAATGAGAGGTTATTTGGAATGTAGGAGAAGAAACTTGATTGTGCATTGGAATTTTAAGTAAAAACTTAATAGAAATTTTGGATTGTCTTTAAATATTAGGTAGCGTGAAAGTACTGGATGTGAGATGGAACAAGCAAGTATATAGAGTTATTGCAGTATATGCATATCTTGCATGTAAAGAAAGAGGTGATGTTTAAAAAGAATCATGATTATGTGAGTGTTAATATGCAAATAATATTGGTGGGAGATTTTGTAAAGAAGGAGAAGAGAAGGGTCTAATGTTAAAGTATATTTTAAAAAGTGGAAATTTATATTTATGGGATAACAACCAATGGGCATATAAAAGGGGTAATTGAAGAATGAAAATTGATTATTTTATGATTTTTGGAAAGTTTAAAAATGTTATATAAAGGAACAAAAGTAACCATTTTTTCAGACCATGTGACAATTTGGTTAGAGATCCAAGAAAAAGAACGCTATATAAAAATAGGTAGAGGTATTAAAAGGGTAAATGAAACAGATTTAAATGAGGAAGTCAGAGAAAGGATTGTACAATTATGGAAAGACCATAGAGATAGGTGGATGTTTTATGAGAACCTGACAAGTTGGTAGATAAGTTTCAAAGAAAAATATAAAGCAAGTGTTTTAGAATTCCAAAGGATAAAAAGAACACAAGAAAACAAAAAGTATAAAGAAATTAGTCATCAAACATGTAGAGAGATAATAAGAGATAGAAAAAGATTTTTGAAAGAGAAAAATGTTGTATGAAATTAATAAAGAAAAAAATATTTTTTGTGTAAACAAATGTATTTTTTACAAGGAAAGAAAGAGGAGGTGACACCATACTTTAGTTATAAAAGAAAATTGAGTAATGAGAGAAATAAGAAACAAAAGAGGAGATTATAGGACACAGATAGAAGTAATGCATATAATAAAATAATATAAGTAAGACATTTTTGAAGTATTATACAGAAAGAGGACATAAATGGAGAATGAAAAAATAACTAAAGGAGATAATAAAGGGATGGAAAAAACATAACAGTGAAGAAATGGAAAATGTATTAAAGATAATGAATTTAGAATCAGCCACAGGCCTGGATGGGATTGAATATTCAGTGTCTAATGATATGATAGATTGGCAGAAGGAAGTATTTTATAGAGGTACTAAATGAATGGTTAGAGAAATGGGTGAAAGCCAAAGAAATATGCAGTAGAGCTATGAAAGTTATATGAAAAAAAGGTGATAAAAAAGATGTAAAGAATTGGAGACCAATAGTGTTGAACAGTGTGGACTATAAGATATTTATGAAAGTAATAGAGAAGAGACTGGAAAGTAAAGTGAATAAATTATTGAATGAAACAGTATTTGGAAGAAAAAAGGAAAAGAGAGCCAAGAACTTTTGATGATAAGGGAAATAGTAGAGGGCATAATGAATAGAAATTCAGATCTTAAAATGTTGACAGGTGATTTGAGCAAAACATTTGATAAGGTACAACATGACATTTTATGGGAGATTTTAACAGCGTATAATTTAAGTAAAAAAATAAACATTTGTTTCAGTATATAAAAATAATAACAAAGCAAAATTAGAAATAAATGGCTGGTTAGGTGAAGATATAAATATTAAGAAGTGGTATAAGACAGGGTTGTCCAGCAAGCAGTATTTATGTATATTTGACTACCACAGTAGTCTGTTGATCTCAGTGGACCCATTTGCAGGCACAGCCCGGGTGAGAAGAATTTTATAAGAAATGAACAAATCATATTTACAAATACAAGGCTATACTGAAAACATTTATTTTTTGTGCTATTATGAATTAATATGCTCAGCATGTTTTATGAAGTTATTGTAGGAAAGTATTTTGTGAGTTTACTGACTTTACTGTGATTCAGAGTTTCATGCAATTGCTATCCAACCTGCGTAATCCAATAATGGTAAGAGAATGAGTCTAGTTGAGAAGACTTAAATATCAGTAGTGTAGTGCTTCACAGCATTTTACTGTTTAACAGTACACAAGCCCTTAGAAATATACATAGCAGTAATCATTTTGATGGCAACTGAAAAGACATGCACATGTAAACTGTAATGTTCCCCATGTTATTTTCTTTGGTGGTTTAGCTAACAGTATGCTTTTGTTGCCTTTATTTAATTGAGTTCTGTGATATTTTTGTGTTTTATTGCTATTTAGTATGCATTTGTACTTATGCAGCATTTTACTACTTTGACTTATATCTTCCTGTTTATCTCTTTGGTCAAACAGTGCTTAGCAGATGTTTTCTACTTCATTTACATTATGTGTTGTGTACAATTTTTATAATATGTTACAGTGGCTGACGTTCTGTTTTCTGTTGCTTTGGGGATTGGAGGAGTACTAATCGTTTCTTTATGATCTGATGTCTCTTCTCTCCATCTTAATGTATGAGCTACCTGAGCTGATCGGATCTGACCACGGCTTCTTTTTTGGATCCAGGGCTCAGGCTCCTCCTCTACACATAATTCCTTATTGGCCCTGCTGTACTTTGGATCTCATTTGCTGCCTATTTAATCCAAACATGATCCAAGGGCTGAGTGCAAATTTCAGAGATAAGTGCATTTTTTTCTAAACTTTGAGAATACCTTTTGGTGAAAACTTCTTTCTTCCTCAGTGTAACTTTCCTTCTGATTACCCTGTGTATTTTTCTCATAGTCTATTACCTTTCAGCTACTGAGGAAATTTCGGTAAACTTCTTCCCATCTTTTCTCCCTTACTACCTGTAGTGTAAAAAAAAAAGTGTGTTTCTGGCTTTTTTGTCTGGTATTTAGTGTTGATTGTTAAAGCTTTCTTCAGTACTTTTAAGTTAAACTATTAGTGGCAAGGCCTGTGGTTTTAAAAAGTGTAGCACCTGCATGCAGAAAATCCATTCCCCCTCAAAAAAGACCCACATGCCTTGTGTGTCTGTTGCTTGAAGTAGACCACGTTGACACCGCATGAGAGTCCTGTGTTGCATTCAGGACCAGGCTCTTATTGATTGAAGGAACAAACTTGTACGCAAGGGCCTTCTCCTTGCCAAGCAGGAAATTTGACCACTTCAGCATCAGTGTCTGCTTCTCCTTCAGCTAAGACGCCAAGAGACAAACCCAGGATTTCTAAGAAGAAAGATAAAGGAAGAGTGAGAGAGAAGCAAGGAAAATGAGAAGGAAAAAGAGAAACAGAAAGAAAAAACTTCCCTAAACCTATCAAGCCCTACCAGTCTGCTGCCAGAGCGTGTCAAAGGCAATTTGATCCTGTAGCCTTACAAGACTAGGTTCAGATCTTATCTCCAGTACCTCCATGTAGTTTTTTTCTGGAACTAGCAATTCCTCTGCTTCATTCTCCAATTTTCCAAGAAAGGTTGATCCACCGATCTTCCAGGCCACCTTTGGTGGCATCCACTTTTATATACTTTCGATCATTGAGAAACTTTTCAGAAGCAGTGTCAACAGGATGATACACAAAGACTCTGATGGGTATCCTCCGGGTGACTCCTCCACCAGGGGCTCTAGGTCAGGTCCAGGTAAAACCCTGATTAACATCACTTTCACTGGTCCACCCATCAGATCTGGTGCCCACAACTCCAAGTGATACCCACGAGAGGACTTTGTCAGAGCTGAGAGCTTGGTTGGATTTGACTCTGACAGTGTCCCTCCACCCTTTCAACTCCTATGCCGTCAGATAACAAAGGGTCTCTGAACTGAGTTGTGGGGCCAAGGTATAGGACTCTGGGATGACTCCGAGGTTTTCAGAGCCATCCCTGCCCTTAGGTCTGTGATGGCAAACCTATGATGCACGCGTCAAAGGTGCCACATGCAGCGACATTTTGGGTGACACACCAGTGATCACCAACACCCGAGTTACCTAAGACACTGCTTTTGCATTCGTTGCACATGTGAAGTGCACTGAATTATTTTGTGCCAGGAGCTTTTGAAATGCCAAACCGAAAATGTTCGCCATCACTGCCTTAGGTACTTCAGCTCTTGAAAGATGCCTGCTTTAGAGCTGTGTCAGATCATGGCCAGGGACATTCCTTCCTTAGGATCTTCAGACCCTATGGAGTCTTCCTCAGCAGCAGTCTCAATTTCAGCTTTTAAAGCATTTGAAAATGTTCCCTCCAGATCAAGAGAGGTCGTCTCTCACATGCACTCGGCTCTGCCCTGACTCCGTCTGGATCCGACAGCAACATCCAACCTTGGTAAGCCTTAAGAGATCTCAGCTGGCAAGCTTCTTCTTTGGTTCCAAGTCATCTCAGGAGCTCTGACCCAGAGAAGGCCATACAAAACAGTTGAAAGAGAAGATATCTGGACTCCCATCAGGAGTCAGTCACTGAAGATATCAACTTTGAACAAGAGGAGAGGGTCCCAAAGATCCCCTCTAGAAGATGTCTCCTTCAGAGATATTCTCAAATTGATGAAATAAGGGGGGTGGGGGTTGGTCCACTGAATTTTCCTCCTAAGAGGAGTGTGTATTCCTCGAGACATTCGGGGTTGGCTCATCAATTCCTGGGTAGTGTGTCACCCCCCCCCCCTTGAACAAGCTCATTGACTTGGTCTCTCAGTGGGCTTAGAAGGAACCCAATATGGTGGAGCCAATTCCCAAAAAAATTGCTCCTGTCTACCTGTTGAATCTGGACATCTTGGGGCAAAGCAGCAATTGCCTCATGTACACAGACAACCCTCTCCTCCTACCACCTAACACTACAACATGTGAGAGATGCACTTACATAGTCAAACTGGAAGCAAAGCTTTCTTCATCCAAGACTGGACTAGACAGTCAAAAGGAAAAGGTAAACACTTGCACCACACCACACTCATCACATAGTCCCTCAAAACCTACACCACCAAAACACACACATAGCAACACAAAACACACACCTACATTTGTGGAGGCTCTCAATAAAAATCTACTCAAGCAACAGAGACCTCCAAAGCAGAAACACATGCAACCTCCACCCCCCCCCAACACAACCCAAATGACACAGCCCACAAACTCAGTGTGCCACTCAACCACAGCCCATAAGGCATAACAACATACCCAACATTCTAGTCATAGGTGACTCTGTAGTCAGGCACACTGATGTTCCACTCACCAGGCTAAACAAGGAGAAGGTTACTGTCAGCTGCCTGTCGGGTACCAGGATCCGTCACATAATGCACACACAAAGGTCACTCCACAACAAGTACAAATGTGACTCTGTCATTGTCCATGTTGTTGTGAATGACCTGAGACGTCCCTGGACTACATTAAAAGAGACATGGAGGAGCTCTCCGATCTTGTAGTCCAGGCAGATATGACCCTAGCCCTGAGTAGCATCCTGCCGTCACCCAGAATGATACCACAGTACAAGGACAAAATGATTGACTTCAACAATTGGCTAAGCTTCTGGTGTCGTTCTAAGGGGATCCAGTATCTGTCTGCCTGGGATGACTGGATACTGGCTAAGGCTCTTGCCACCCCTGTAGTGCCTTTTTTAGGCAAGGTTCAAATGACAAATTCACCACCGTAACAGGTACTAGCAAGGAAAATCTGAGGGTAATGCTACTCAGTGCTAGAATCTAAACCTCCTACACATCCTCATCCTGCCCCCACCCCCATTAGGGAAACCACCGTAAAAAAATGTCTCCAAAGCCAACTTCACGCTTCTTAAGACAGAAGTGGCAAACTTCACGACACCCATGCAGACGGACAATAGAGGTACAACTGCTGATTCTACACAAATGCACTTTTTAAGCACTTACACGAGTGCATGGATCGTGCTATCCCTAACAGAACCAATATGCTAGCCTCCAAAAAAAGGAAGCCAATCTGGTGGTCCTCAGCCATAAACAAACTCTACAACAGAAGAAAGAAACTGTTGCAAAACAGAGTAAAATCCCATGACTGGAAGAACTCCCTGGTCAGCCTCCGTAAGAAGCTGACAGAACCCTCATAAAATCCACCAAAGTTAGTTATGAAAACAAAATCGCCACTGATTCTAAAGACAACCACAAAGCATTCTATAGCTATGTCAAGATTCTCAATGGCAGCACTCAGATCTGCTCTGAGTTAAAACCAATGGCACTAAATATACACAACCAATTGATATTGCCAGCATCCTGGCAGATAGGTTCATTGCTAACTTTACCCCCCCCCCCCAAAGGGCTCATATGTATTCCAGAAGAATGCAAAGTTCCTGTAATCACGGCTGCACAGGTAAAAAACACACTCTCCAAAGCCAAGAACACAGCATCCATGGGACCTGACAACATCCCAGGCTGCTTTCTACATGAACTACAGAATGAACTGGCACCCCACCTAAGCACCATGTTCAGTTATAGCCTCCCCTCACGCTTTGTGCCCACTGAATGGCACACAGTGACGGTTATCTCACTCCACAAAGGGGGAGCCACCACAGACCCCGAGAACTACTGCCCCATTAGCCTAATGAGCCTGGTCTACACGGCCATGGAATGTATCATCATGGAACTTATAAACAAAGACATTGGTAATCTCCAAACTCTGGACCCCACCTAGTTCGGGTTTGTAAAAGGCAGATCATGTCTCCTAAACCTGATTGACTTCTGTTGAAGCAGTCACCAAAGCCATAGACAAGGTTAAGGTGGTTCACACAGCCTATCTAGATCTCGCCAAGGCTTTTGACACCATCCCCCACTCTGGAATTATAGATAAGCTCGCTAAACTAGATATAAATTCCTATGTCACAAGATGGGTTGCCAACTGCCTCACTGACAGAACCCACACTGTGAAAGTAGCAGACTCCAAATCCGACTTCAGAACAGTGGCAAGTGGAGTACCACAGGGTTCACTCCTGGGTCCTCTCCTGTTTGGTATCTACTTTTCTGAAGTACAGGCTAACACAGAAGGTCTTTGGCTAACAAAGTTCGCAGATGACTGCAAAGTAGGAGCCATAACTGAAACTCCTAACGATGTGGACATCCTGCAAAAGAGCATTACTAAGATAGATGCCTGGTGACAAAGCCATGGCCTCAAGCTCAATGCCAAAAAGTGCATTGTCATCCCCTTTGGTAAAAACTCTGTACCCATGAGCTACCATATTGGTGGTAGTCTACTTAACACCGAAAGTGTGATAAGAGACCTGGGGACACAGGTAGACAGTAGTCTCTCCTTTGATAATCACATCGCCACAGTAGTCTGGAAATCCTTCTACGTGGCACACCTCGTCACAAAAGTTTTCTCATCCAGGAAAAAGGAGGTCATTGTTCCCCTCTACTCGTCACTCATTAGACCCATTATAGAGTACAACAGCCCTTTTGTTATGTATCTCACAAGACATCTTCAACAACTGGAAAGACTGCAGAAATACTTCACAAAGAGGATTACTGTCCTCAAACAGATGCCCTACGCAGACCGTCTCAAAAAACTCCAGCTTTACTCTGTCACATATCGCATACTCAGAGGTGATCTCTGCTTAACTTACAAAGCTATGTCAAACCCAGAGCTGTTGGACATGCTTCACTTAAAGAAATCCCAGTCCCTCCGAGCTGCACACTTTAGGGACCTAAACCTTGTCACCACAATAAACAGAACATGCTGGAGTGATAGATTTCTGTCCCAGAGACTTCCCATACTTTGGAGCAAACTACCTCTCTGTATCAAACAAAGCTCCTCATTAATACTCTTCAAGAAAAATCTTGATGATTGGATGGGAAATAGGGAATTCACTCCAGGGATCACCTCTGTGGCTCTGCTCGACAGGGGCACAAGAAAATAATTTTCTTGAGTGACGAAAGACAGGGTACCTTTTTGGCTAGGCTTATATAGGCCCTAGGGCCGATAGCATAGTACATATCTATGAACCTAAAAGTTTTGTATATCCTAGGAATAGACCATACAGGGGCAAAGGTCCCACTGTACATGCCATAGCAGTTGTGGTAACCACATAAAACAGTTTTCCAAGGAGAACACCTCTGTCCATCCCCCTAACAAGATAGTCCAGGGAGCTGGACAGATTGGGAAAGCAGATATTTCCTGTTCATGCACTGAATTACCTAGCACATATGACTTGTTTCCAGAGGAACTTGACCAAAGAGCTTTCCAAGTCACTGCAGGGTAACTTGCCTACCGATAAATAGAAAATTGTGGCATTGCGTCTGTCTACCCTTCAATTGATGTCCAACATGTCAAGTCTACTCCAACACAGCTCATGGCACATTGAGAGCAGCTGGCACATTCGTTGCTATTTGCAGGCATGCCTGGATGTGTCTTTGAAATTCTGCACAGGACTTCAGGACATCGTTCATTGGTGCTCCCTTCAGTGGTTCATCTCTTTTTGGTCCCAAGGTCAAAGATATGCTCACCAGAAGTGACCAGGAGTGCAAAACTGTCTGCTGTAGGAATATGTTTTTTCACTCCTCAAAGAACTTTTTCCCAAAACCAGAAGGGTAGAAATATGTTATGGTTTCATAAATCCCAGAATTTTGCCCAGGACTTTTTGGGTGACAGATACCCTTTCAGTAGAAGGAAAATAACTTCAATAGATGTCACCCCAGGAGCAGAGGCAGACCACGTAATCAAAGGTTTCAAGGTCTCTTTACCAAGAAACCCTTTCAGCATTCCTAAATGGTTGCCTGACTGCCGTACTCTGTGAGCATTTGGGGGTGCTTATCTCTGCACCCTCACTCAGGATTCCTGGGTGAAGAAGATAATCACCAGAGTGTATGCTGTTCCCTTTGTCTTCACCCCCACCCCAATAAACAAAAAAAAAACATTCTCAATATGCCACCCTGTCGGTGGAATTTGACTGCAGCAGAAGTTCCAAAGGTGCTAGAAAAATGAGTCATTCAGGAGATCCACCAGACTAGCAAGTATCCGGTGTCTATTCAAGAATCTTTTTTGTTTCCGAAAAAGACAGCGGACCTCAGGCCCATTTTGGACCTCAGCCACCTTAGTCAGTTCATGAAACAGACAAAGTGCTGGATGGTAATGAGTCAGTCCATTCTGCCTCTTCTGACGAAGGATGACTGGATGTGCTTTGGTATACCTTCAGGGTGCCACCTACCATGTCAAGATGGCAAGGCAATGCAGGAGGGTTCTTTTCTTTTGGCTGGGAGCCAGTCACTTCCAGTTTAGAACATTGCCCTTTGGTCTCATCACAGCCTTCAGGTTTACTAGATGCTTGACAGCTTATAGAAGGACGTTTTGATTATCAGGAAGGTATTCCCCTGTCTAGATGACTGGCTTCTTATTGCTTCCACCAAGGGTCTACTTGTTCAGTCCCGGGACGGCTTGTTCCAGTTCTCTCACCATTTGTGGATTACTGTAAGCTTATGCAAAAGCCAGCCAACACTGATACAGACAAAAGAATATATAGGGTGCCACCGGACATGACCTGTTAAATAAATATGCGAAGGAAAAGCTGTAGGATTTATTGTATTTTGTGTTATTTGTTGACTGAAGTAGATCACTAATCCATATGGAATATTTTTGGGTTCAGTCCATGGATACAAAGTTGCAGACATGAAGAGTAAGCAAACAGTGGGACTGATTGTATATGAAAAAGACAAACATAATTGCAATGTGATTGTAGTAAATAATTATAGTAGGCTAGGTGATAGAAAATATGATTGACATTAAAATCAGATGCTGCTAGATTGCTGTAGATACAAATACAGATGCTTCCCTCCTGTCTACTTTCTTGAATTCTGCATTTTTACCAAGAAAGGGACAGTAATGGACAGGTATTGAACGCGAGGTTTTATATCTAGTATTTTGGCATTCTTAGCGACTATCTTAAACATGTTTTTCTGTTAGAACACAGTTCTCTCAAATGCAAGATGCAATTTAAAACTTAAATAATTCTAAGGAAAAGAAAGATTCAGTTTCTTTAGTAAAAAAAATGTAGTCTGTGGGTTGTTAAACTTTTAAATTGTTCTAATGGTCCATTTACTAGAGCCTCTTAGCAAAGAACGGAATCTAAATGCTTGATACGCTGTCAGAAAAATTATTGTTGGTTACATCTATCTCAGATCTGTTAAGTTTTTAAGAGAGACAAAAGGGAAAGTTACAGAACTGCAGAGGGATTTACTTCCTAGCAGTTCCATCTTGCCTCAGAAACTGTTCTTCTTCTAGTAGGTGTATGTAGACAACCAAAGCCTTTTCAACAACCTCCTTCCTCTAGAACAGTTTATATCAGAGTCAGAAATCAGCATATACATGGCCTGAGTAGTATCAGTTTCGTTATACTGCTATGCTAATTCTTGCTTTTGTATGTTTCTTGAGTTTGCAAGAAGTCTAAAATAAATATATTTCTGCTTTTACAGTTTTTCTTGGCTTTGTTCTCATCAGAAAATGTGTAGGTGGTCATAATGTTATTTATTGTTAGCATATTTTAGGACCTTTTTAAATTTGCATGGTTTTGCTGGTATTCTATGTTTATAGGCTGCAGTCTAATAGTGTGCTATTTTCTTTTTCTTTTCTCTCTCTATTTCCCAGATAAATTATTTTTTATACTTGGTATAGCTTTGCAGTTCACTATTAAGTAAGTCCTGGTTGCTATATACTTTGTTTTAGCTGTTGAATATTGATTTTTTTTCTCATTTTAAAGTATGTTGCTGTTTGAGCTCATTCTTAGTGCATTTGTTTTTTTTTTTTTTCACTTTGTCTGTGAATATAAAGCTAACCTTTCACAATTCTTCCTTTTTACGTGGAAATATTCTTATGCCTTCCTACATCTTGCTTTTATTAGAAGACTACTTGTGCTATTAATGCATTACTTGAAATCTTGCTTATAATGCAGCTAGTACAGATATCTTTAAACTTTATTTTCTATAAGGTATTTTATGGTTGGTATTTTGAAGGTATGTTATTGAAATCTTCATATTATATTGACCCTACCAAATAAAAAAAAAAAATTCAGACCTTATTTTTCTGTAAGATATAGAAGTTATTCACTTTTTGATGTAAGACTGACCGTTCTGTTCTATGGCTGTGTTGCAGTTAAGTCATGATGAGACGTTCAGAGTATTCTCTTGTGAGATTAAGAAACATTTCCCCTTCTATTAGGAGCATGTTGAGTAATTTATTTTATTTTTTTTTTTTATTTTACATTTGTTTACTGGGAAAGTCCAACTGTACACAGGTCCTTTTTTCAGTGTAGGCCCAGGGATAAAAGCTCCACATGAAACATGCATATTAACAAAGATTCAAGTACAATATTTACACAGTTGTAGACAGTAACAAGTATCAATTGTTTGACATGCAAGCATAGTTTTCAAAAATTTGATATTCATTTGTATTCAAAGAAGCATAAATAGGAATTTACAGGTATGAGAGTCTATCAACAGAACATTAATTTACAATTAGTATTTCTTAGTCATCAGAGATGAAGGACGTTAGTTTGAAAAAGAAAGTAGTGATACTGAGATTTAGTTAGTAACTCAGCGTAGAGGCAGTAATTATAATCAGTAGGAACAGGCAGTTTAATCTGGAGCAGTACATGAGCATAGCCATTTTTTGGATAAGTGAGTTTTTAGCGTTAATTTGAACTGTGCTGAGGTTGTGGTGGATGTTATGTTGGGAGGTAGGGCATTCCAAATTTTAGCTGTATAGTTGAAGAAGAGGGATTCGCCAGCCGGATTGTTAGCAGTGGTAATTTTATCAGAGTTTTGCTACTGGATCTTAGTGGTACTGGAATATGGCTGAAGTAGGTTTTACAGGCAGGTGTATTTTCTTTGAGATGGAGTATTTTGTAGGCCGTGGTTAATTGGTTATATAGTAGGAGTTGAGGAAGCTCTAACCAGTTGAGTTGCTTGAGTGCTAAATAGTGATGCGACCTAAAGTTTGAGTTGGTGACAAATGTTGCAGTTTGTTATAACATGTCTTTAGTTTTGTTAGGTCTGATTTTCGTAGGTTGGGAAATATGGGTGATGCATAGGGCAGGGTTGAGATTAAATGGGTTTGCGCTATAGTGACCTTTGTGTTTTGTTGTGAAGTAGAGTTTGTTCCTATACAGCGTATCTAGTTTTTTGTATACTTTTTTATGGTTTGAGATGTGTATGTCAAATCTTGTGCTGTTATTTATTTCAACGCCCAGAAGTGTAGTGTGAACAGTGGGTGTGATGATGGTGTTGTTTGTTGATATAATATCAAAAGAGAGGAGGAGTGCAGTAGTTTTAGTGAGAACAGCATAAGTTTGGTTTTATTGGGGTTCAGGATTAGGTGGAACTTTGTCAGCCATGTTTCGACTGCCAGAAAGGACTCTTGTGTAAGTGATTGTAGTTCTTGTATGGTAGGGGCAGCACATATTATTGTGGAGTCATCTGCATACTGAATAACAGAGGCATGTGGGGCTGAGGTATGGAATTTGTTTGTAAATAATGAGAAAAGTAGGGGACCTAGTATGGAGCCTTGGGGGAACACCTAGGGTGACAGGAAGATATTCTCTGTATATTTGATTCTTTTCAGTCTACTGATGTTAGGATTTATGTTTGTTTACAGGAGTAGCATGTTGGCAGGTTGTTGGCCCAATGTACAATCTCTTTCAAGTGGACATTTTTCATTACTTGTATATTACTGGTTTCTGTGAGCAGTGTTTGAGTTCTGGTTCATGGTGTATCAGGTTTATTTATTCTGCAGCTTCTGAGTTTCATTTTTGTAATTGCTCATTAATACTGCAGTCACATTTAACTTAATTTTTTTCCAGCTATCTGTTCTTGCCAGTATTTTTTTTTCTTCAGGCAAATTAGTCCATAGTCATACAGGTATGCTCAGCACATCAGATGTGATATAGTTATGGAGTCAGAAATGGAAAGGGCTGTATGTATACTATATCCTTTGTTTTGGTTCAGAGAACCAAAGAAAGCTTGCAGCAGTATGGGATGCATATGAAACCCTCCACTATGATCTTTTTCTCCATTGATAACTTATCCCCTGTGAGTGGTTCTGGTTATTTTACTCTCACTCATGTATGCCCACGAAAGTTGATTCTCATTCTTTAAAAAGGTATTAGGGGGAGAGGTGTTATTCAGCTTGCCATAACCCTCTGTCACTTTAAAAATTGCTGTCACTTTTGGACTGTTGTCTTGAAGGATGGCTTTTTTCAATTGTCTGCCAATATTAGGAGGTTTAAAAGATAAGAATGAAGAAACAGTTTTGTCATTTGTTAAGAGATGTTCAGATAAGCGTATGGGTTCACAGAGAAGCAGGATCATGCCTTTTATAATTTTTAGCAGATTTCCTGTGTAGCTGTGGTACAGCCCTTTTTCTTGTTGTTTGGAGGATTTCTTAGTAAAAATTGTAGTCAAAAGCCATATATGTGACATTATCACTCAATTTATACTGTTATTGTCTGAACCAGTCCTTCTGATATTTTGTAACCAGATATGCTGTGGTGATCTCCAAGGAGGATTTCTAATCTACCATTTATGTAGATGATTTACTCTTCAACCCTAATTTGGACAGAGTAGGAGCTAAACTTTGCAAGTATTATAAGGATGTTGATGCTGTTTTAAAATGCTGGGGGACCTTCAATCTTTCAGACCCTTGGAGAGTGTTGTGTGGTAATATTAAGTAATGCATTCCTAAAGCACCTCATTATGCAGTTTGTTTAAAACTTGTTCTTTCCTATCGATTTCTATATTTCACATGTAATGTCTAAAATTTACCCTTAAAGACATCTCCATCTATCTGTAATTTACTTCCCCTTATTACCTTAGATAGCAATGTAGTTGGAGGAATTTCCCATTTCATCATGCAACAGAAGAGATTTAAAGAGCTATTAAGTAATAAAATATTTACTTTATTGCTGCAACTTTTCTGATGCCAGTAATGAGTGTAGATGCATCACTGCTAAACCTTTTGCCACTGAAGAATTCTAAAGATTAGTGTCCTCTTAGGTTGAGAAACAGACAAATAAGTTCAAATTCTTTTAGACAAAATTTAGAAAATGCAGGAGTTCACTGTCACTTGATCTTTCCTCAGTCTCTCAGTCCTCTTTTATATAAACATGAATCATTACAGTCTGCATTGAGGCTATTAACCTTGTACATCGTTTTTATGGAGAACAAGGTTGCACCTATATAAAAGCTGCCTTTAGCGAGATTTTACCATCTGCAAAGTAGAGCAATTATTGTACACCAAGGCACACACCTTTAGTACATGGGCTTAAGCAGTCATGTACTATTTATAGTATGGCTTTGTTAACTTACTGAGAGGAGTTTAATATTGATCAATGTATGTTTAGTAGGGATAAGTTGCCCTTGAATTTCTTTGGTTCAGGATATTTCAGTGGCAAACTTATAGGCTACTTAACACCTTTTTTATAATTCTTTACACCCCTGCTTTTTACAAGTTGCATACCTAATACTGTTACAAATTCCTACTTCTGTAGTGGCAGTAGTATATTGAACAAGCAGAATGAACTTGGGTTCTTATTAGATGAATACTTATGAGAAGAAAAGTCAGGCTGTGGTGTTTTGATTCTAGTTTATAAATCACTTCATTAATCCACAAATGGAAACTTTGGCGGTAAATATTTATATCCAAAAATATTCTGTACATATGATTGCATATTATTACTGCCCTAATTGTGTTCCTGTAGACAGCTTGAATAGTTGGGATTTTTGAACAAGATTCTTGATCAGCCAAAATGTATATTAGCAGGAATTTTTAATTATCCCATTATTGGCTGGGTAGCTTGTATTACTGCTACTAACTTTGCAAGAAAACATTTAGATACTATAACATTCAACAGCTTTACACAGTTAGTATCAAAATTAAAGGCAGTAATGTCTTGGATCTGGTTGCAGCAAATGTGGATAAATTGGTACGGAATATTCATATATGTGCACCACTAGGGAGGTCAGGCCATAATACCATATGGTTCAAGGTAGTACACTTTAAAAAGATATACCCAGCTTGTAAAATATATTATGGTAAAATTAACTACAGTTACATAAAGGACAGCCTGTATTCTCAAGACTGAAGTACATTAGTAACAGAGAAGAAACAGTATGTGGCTACAGTTAATTACATACTTCATTAAACAAAGCTTTAGAACTAACTGCAGTCCTTAACAAAAGGACTGTAAAAAGGGGCACATTACTAACATTGTGGAATTCAAACACTGTCAACATTTATAAGAAAAAACAAAACTTTTGAAATTATAAAAAAAATTGAGCAAAAGGAACAAAACTAACTTAAACAATATCAATACATTTTTTCGAAAGCACATAAAAAGAGATAAGGAAAGGTGTGAAATAAGGCTCACCTTGGTTGAGAATAAAAAAGAATGTTATAGATACATAAATTCCTATAAAACTAACACTCATTCAGGAATAACTCTTATAGAAGGAATCATTTTAGCTGAACCCTTTGAGACAGCCAGCACATTTATTGACTGCTTAACAAACCATCACAAATAACTTGGTTGAAACTGAGTTATCAGAGTTAGTATTTAATGAACCTTGTCTAGTTGTAACTCAAGACTTTGAAGTAGTACTGAAAAAAAATGAAAATAGGTATGTCACCTGGACCTGATAACGTTCCTTCTTGAGTATAACAACTCATTTTGTGGTTATACTTCTGTGCAACATAAATGTCTAGAATTGATCCAAAAAAATGTACAAACTGATTTTTATCATTTAACTTGTCATATGTTGGAAGATGTAGACACACAAACTTATTTTCCTTTATTTACTACTGTTATAGGGATATCTTAGTACTAGCATATTAAATATTTCACAACATAGAATTAAGGAAACTTTTATATTTAAATTAAAAAATAGTGAATATGTATAACAAATAGGCGCAAGAATATGAATTACTATGTTGGTCACTGTAAGACTAATTTGTGGAAAAAGTTTGACAAATTGTGTATCATGTATATGAATAGATTATCATTCCATGAGTCCAATTCAGTATTGTCTTTCAAGAGGAATCTAGATTTGCGGGTGGAAGATACAGGCTTTTCAGCAGATGTTGTGGAGACCATGTTCCTTGCCAGAATTCAGGAATCAATGTCATGAACTTATGAAATGGTCAATAATTAATATTGCAAGCATTTTATTTAAACATTTTAATTGTATATGCATTTCTCAACCATTTTAACATCTCCATTGTAAACTATTGCTGTCAACTCATATGCATGTCTGATAAACTGTGTACAACATTTACAGTGTGTCCTTTCCATCTCTTACATGCCTTAATTATTATAGCTGAAAAATATGAAGTCATACTTAGACCTCTATTCCATATTATCAAATTATGCAACAGCTGTTTTTGCTAACTATTATGTGGAGTTATACACACCTCTTCAAAATTAATCCCATAAGAAGTCCAGCTTTAGCTTGTTGATTCTAATCTTCCCATTTTAACCAGCAAAGTAACAAATCTCCGATGTTTTCTCATTTATCTGAATAAATTAACTCGAAAGATAAACATTTCAAATCTGATAAAGCTCAAGACTTTGATGGTCTTACTGCTGATCTTTAAAAAATCTGAAGACACTAAATAATGCTGTCTACATTCTGTCCCCCATTCTTGTACTTCTGTGGAGGTCATGGACATATGCTAGTATACTAAATCCTGATGAATTGGAAATTGAACTTGAGGCTGTCTTTTGGTAAACTAGAATAAATGCCAACATGTCACATTTTTTATCAAATAACATCTATAGCAGGTAGCTTTCTTCTCCACTAAAATTTTCTGATTGTGGGTTAGGGTCAGAGATGGGATACTAACAAACCTTTGTGAAATATTTTCAGTGTTGGGAGACCGTTTTCCATGTTTAATTGTACTCATTTTTTTAAGAACACATGAAATAATGTTTGTTAGTATTTGCTGTTCTGTCTGTTTTTCCACATGCATTCATGCACTGTTAACCCTTTTTTATTTTCATTATTGTGTTTGTCTTTTTCTGATGGCAATAATAATAAAGCATGTTAAGCTGAAAAAAAAGATCTTATGGAGCTGTTTTTGTGTATCGTATTCTAATGTGGAATTGTAAAATTTAGCTTCATACATTTTTATGAGTACACATCAGTTCAGTGATATTTCTTTCACTTACACCAGAGCCACAGTGATGTCATTGTAGAGTGCTCCATAGTAAGGTGTGGAATTAAAGGGTAAAATGTCTCTGGGACATAAGACAGGACATTGTTGGCAGGCTCAGTTTCGTTTGGTCTAGGTGCAACCAGTATACTTTTTGCATAGTCTAGAGCTCTGTGTTTAATACCTTTTAACCAGGTAGACAGCAGTTTGTTCATATATTCAGAGGTGACAGAAGATACTTGGTCAGACTGACTTGTTTAGGACCATACTAGCATTCAGATGGAGATTGTATGGGTGAAAAATGAAGCATACATCTGCTCCCTCCAATTCTACGATGTGGATGTCTGAATCCCTTCCTGTGACCAGATGACATAAGATCAGTTAGTGGCTCTGGCAGTGGATGAGTTGTGCAGGTAAGGATATGACTGGACAGCTGATGCTAGGTTGCACATTCTGAGGGAGGGAAGAGGTTCAGCCTACTGCAGTATTGAAACTAACTTGAGAGTGGCACTGCAGTCAGCAGTATGGACCATAGATATGTGTTTTACACTTTGTAAAGTCACATCTGTGCTGCAGCCTTCATGGGGCTTGCACACCCATAGGGGAAAGTATATTAGCCCTTCCTGTCAGCCTCCAAGAAGGGAGAAGATAGGCCAGAAACAGAAAAAGCCTTAATGGTTGCCTTAGTGACATCTGCTCCATGAACACCGTTTGCCCCGTTGTTAGGAAAAGAATGGGTAGTAGAGGTGACAGCCAGATGGTTAACAGGTATGTCACAAAAAAGATGCAAAAAATAGAGATAGGTAAATGGCTGATAACATTTCATAGCATTAATCTGCTGTACTGCAGTGACTGCTTCGAGTTTGCTTACTTTATTGCTAACTGTTTAATTTCTAATTTTTTTCTTTTTAGTGGGTACACCTTATTACATGTCTCCAGAGAGAATACATGAAAATGGATATAACTTTAAGTCTGATATCTGGTCTCTGGGCTGTTTGCTTTATGAGGTAATGTACAGTATTATACAATGCTGATTCATTTTTGCAGTTTTCCTTGTGTGCATGTAATGTTGCATTTTCTAACATCTTTGGTGCTTAAGACTTCCTGCATTTTTCTTGGTAGGCATACCCTCTTTAATGAAATGTAACAATACGTGATAAGTAGGGACTGGTGGTGTATAAGGTGGCTGCGGTGGTGCAGAAGTTGACGTTGCCACCTCAAAGCAAGAGGATCTCCGGTTTGATTCTCTTCTAGGGTGCCTTCTGTGTGGAGTCTGCATGTACGTCCTGCAGTCGCATAGGTTTCCTGTGGGTGCTCTGGTTTCCTCCCATGTCCCAAAGACATGCTGTAGGTGGATTGGACACTCTAAATTGGCCCTAGTTTTGTGTGTGTGTGTGTGTGTGTGTGTGTGTGTGTGTGTGTGTGTGTGTGTGTGTGTGTGTGCCTTCTGTGGAAGGTTGGGCGCCGGGCTGGCAACTCGACTCCATAAAACTCCTCTGCCAATCGTTCTGCGGACCATTCTGCTGTGGCAACCCCTAACCGGGAAAAGCCAAAAGGAGTAGAAGAAGGGACTGTTGGTGTATGTTTTGTGTGTAGTATTTACAGTCCTACTTGTACTTGGCAGTCTTCTGAATTTGTCCAAAATTTGTCCTTACTTTCTACTGTTTGGATTGGTTTGTACTGTTTGCTAGCCTTGGTGTGTACAAGGGTACTGTATTTGAAGATATAAAATTAAGTTCTGCATAGATGGTATTTGCCTACAAACACCCTCAGCATTCTGAGCTTACTGGTAATCAATAAAGCCAGCCTTTTCATAGTCTGATGTAAAAGAAGGCCTTTGGAAATTGCCAGCCTTTTCATAGTCTGATGTAAAAGAAGGCCTTTGGAAATTGCCGTTTGCAGACTGGGTTGTGGTAAATCAGTTGCACTTTTGTGGAAAAACAAAATACTTTTTACACTGCTATAGTGATGCATTGAAATTTGGCTTATGAAGTTTGTCCTCCTTGATAGCGTCCAAAAAACAGAACTGTCTGCATAAGTCTTCAGGGACTCGTGATTCACCAGTTCTGGCCTTCCTCCTACTGTTATCTTTTTCCCAAGTTGCCATAGAAGTGACAAAACTTGCTTAATTTCATACCGGATAACAGACTGAAGTCACTGTTTGTCAACTGTATGCCCTGTCTGCCAGAGTCATCTGCAGTCTGTAGGCCACCTCAATGCACAACAACCTCTTTGGATAAAAATCTGTTTTCTCCATCTTGGTTTTAACAAATTCTAAACAGTGGAATCCTTTGTCACCTTCCAGAATACTATTGTTTCACAAATCACACCTCATTGCCTTATCTTCCAAAGTCATTAACTTCTGCTCAGTGTATGTGATTTGCCTATTCAACTTCACTGACTCGTTTGTTATATGATGTATGTCTGCTGTAGTGGTAATGCTGAATCATAATGTACTTTAAAAACTCAGTGGGAATCGTTGTTGGACATGTTAAGTTGTTTCATATAGACCACTTTCATCTGTTGCACAGCTTACAAGGCACTGTCAAAATCCATGTTTCAAAGCCACATAACTGATTAGGCAGTTGATCACTTGACAGCAGTTTCCTTTTGATCCTCTGCAAACATCTCCTTCATTTTCTTTTGACAAAGTCGTGCATATAGACAAAATCTCTGTCACTTTTCTGAAAGTCACATTGATAACCACGTTATAACCCCCACCATCACCACCAATAAACTTTGTTTTAACCCATCAGAGTGGCTGAGAAGAGTGATCAGCCTCATGAAGCATTGCAGGACTTCCCTGGAAAAGGTAATGATGACTGCAGATTGACCAGAGACCGAACATACCCACAAAGGGTGGTCCACCTCCTAACAGCATCTAAAAAACCTTCAGAAAGAGAACTCTGTATAGGTAAGTGGTACAGGTTAATCTTACAGGACACTCAAAAGGGACTGGACTCAGTTTTCAGCCACAGTTTTCAACAGGTCTCCTGTATCTTATCAGAAGTCTTCTAGCTTCATAACAGTTAAAGTTTACCTTGCAGCTATCTCCGCTTACCATTAGGATTTTGGTCATTCATCTGCGACCTCTATTAGGGTTTGCAGCCCTTTCCTGAGAGGAGTGATGCTTTTTCTAGACAGCCATACAAAGATCCAGCATCTCTGTGAGATTCTAGTTTTATACTCAAGACTTGATATCAGTTCCATTTGAAAGTAGATTTGAAGTTTTTGTCTTGGAAAATGGTTAACGTTTTTTCTTCCTGGAAAGCCTTGTACCTAGTTGCCATCACTTAAAAAAAGAGTCTTGGTATTGCATACTCTGTTCTGTAAGCCTTCCTGTGCTCTTCCCAGAAAGAGTGCTACATAAAATCAACCCTTAAGCATCATCAGAATTTAATTTTAACCAAACCATAGATTTACCAGTGTTCTTTCTTTGTAGTACTGACATGGGGAAATTACTTTTTATATTTGTGTAAAGAATTGTTAAAACTAAGCTTTATCTTGTTTTTCAAAACTAATGCTTGTGTTAATTTACGTTTGGGGGATGGGGTAAGTGTTTGAAGTAGTTTTCACTGTGTTTTTTCCACACACAAACAAGTCTGCTTCAGTGCTTTCCTTCTTCACTGACTACTATTGTCAGTCTTACCTGGGTTTCAGGTATCTTTTTTGGATTTACCATGGAATAACTTACCATTTCCTGAGGTTTTACTTTTTCTAGCCACAAAAAGAATACAATTTCCAAACAGTGATTGGCCCTTCTGTAAACTAAAAAATTTCTTTAGCTGCAGATGAGTCTCTGCTGTTGCCAGTTCCACTTCCTTAGGCTATTCAGCTTTATCCTTGGCTATTTCTGGTGCAGTCCCTATAACTACCGTGGACTTTTGGGGAGGGATAATCATGCCCTCCAAGATTATTTAGGTGCCCTTGACAAGCAGGGGAGAGCCACTATTGTCTGTGAAGGAAGAAGGAGCAGTGAACACCTTTCTGCTTAGCCAGGCTGGGGTACCTGTCCTTAAAGAGAATTTGTCTGTCAGTTGTCGATCTGCTTCTCTAGAAGTTCCTGGCAAAAAGAAGTAGAAAGTTAGATATTTAAATTCCCCTGTCTCTCTTACTTTGAACAGGAGAGATTTTATTGGGCATAGCTCAGGGTTTAGCACAGACTCTTGACTCTTCCAGTTCTGGTGTTACTGAAAAAAGAAAAATGAATTGCCCACTGTCTGAAGGGTTTCAGTATATTGAGTAGGAAAATGATTGTGAGGGGACAACTTCTGCTGTCCTTGGACATCTGATTCTAACTCTTAGGAGAGTGTTTTTTTCTGAAACTAAATCCAGAATGATTCAATTGTTTCTATACACACACAACAATATTCCACTGTCTTTATTATTTATCACAACTGAAAATTCCTAAACCTACTCCAGTTTCTCCAGTTCTTCCAATGATGGAATAAGTTTTTATTACAACCTGTAACATACCTGATTGCTAGCCTTTAAGAAAGGGGACAGATTTTATAAAGTTAACCATATAAATTTTTATTTTCTAACCCCATATTTGACACAGTAATGATTTCCTTGATAAATCCTGCTGCTGCTTAATGTCAGGGGAATGCTAATCGTTCCCCCTCTGGTAAGAATGGGAAAGCCTTTGAAAGATTTTGGAAACGTGTCATCTTCTGCCACACATATTTTCAGAATTCTTAATTTTCAAGCTCGTGTTAAAAAATGTATGTGTACTGCTTTTGAGAAAATGAGAAACATTGTATCTTCTTTTCCATCTTTTGTGGAAAAAATCCTCTGTAATCTTAATGCTTCTGTGTCTCAAGTGAGTAAGCACACTTTGAAGTGTGGTATGATTCTGCTGATGCCTCTACCAAAGCTGTTGTCACTTGGAACTGTATGAGAGGGTTTGCTTGATTGCATGCACAAAATCTACTTGATGTTGTTAAAGCTGAAATTTTGAATTTTTTGGATAGAGATGCTGTGTTCTCAACATCTGCTGAGGATTCCTGAAAAAAGTGATGAGAGAGAGAGGAATATGCTGATTAAGGGAGTTCCCTGTTTTTTCAGCCTTTCTTCTCTAAAGTTGTCAAGGGTTTTACAACTACCTCTGCACCATTTTATTAAAAACAAAATAAGCAGACTCTTGAAAAGCAGTGGCACAGGGTCTACAAAAAGAAAGTAGGACCTCCCAAGAGAAAAGGACAGTCCAACATGTTTAAATGATTATGTGCAGAATGCCCCCCCCCCCAACCCTCACAAGCCTTTAAATCTCAGACAAATGATTTCTGAGAATGATTCACCGGAGATACAAATGGTTGTGGGAATCTCTCCATCCTTTTCAGAGAATTCTTCCTCATCTGCCTGATCAAACTTCTTGGCTCTTCCCACCCCTCCTGTCACTCAGCATCTGCTGACTCGATTAGAGTGATAGAAGCTGTCTCTTTTCCATTACCAAAGAAAGAAGCTTCATGGATATCCAAGGTCTTTTGTTTCTAATCCAGTGTGTGAAAGTTCCAAAGTTCAATATGTTGTTCCTTCATGACTGTGATTACCCCTCATGGCCTCTTTGTTTTTTAGTGACCTAGATTTAAAGGATCTTTATCATCACATTCCTATAGCACCAGATTTCAAGTGTTTCGTAAGGTTTTCTGTATCTGAATCACACTTTCAGTTCTGTGCATTACCCTTTAGGTTATCCATTGTTCCAAGAGTAATCGCCGAGTGTCTGTCTCCTGTGATAGCCTTCTGCATTCCGCAAGGTGTTTACATTTGTCTTTATTTAGACAACTTGCTTATCTTTGTAGAGTCTTTTTCAACTTATCAGGAATGTCTCACTTGAGTGAGAGATCTGGATTCCTTTGCAAAGTACTGTTTTCCTGTGCTGTCTCTTAGCTTCCTCAGTTTAAGGAATTTCCACAGGAAAAAGTACATGTGTTTCTAGATATATTCTTGAGTTTTACCACTTTGACCAAAGCTTCCTTCAGCAAGGCCATTTTTTAGTATATTAGGTTGCATGGCATCCATGATTCTTATGATTCTTTCAGCCAGATGCCACATGAAAAAAAATTCAGTGATTGCTAAAATCAGTATGGCCTACCCTCAGCATCCTCGTCTGTTCCAGATTCCTATTTTGTGATTTGTAAAAATGTAACCTCTTTGGCAGAGAGACCAGTTTTATCTGAATCCAGGTCTCCTATTTTCCATTCCAACTCCAGCACAGTCTAACTACAAACTCCTCTGACAAAATTGTATTCGTACTTAACTTCTCAACTGTCTAATAGATGATCAACTTATGTCTTCAACCCACCACAGCTTCAATCCCCTCATTATATCACAACTACTGCTGTGCTGAATTTTAAGACTGTCAACACCCATAGAAATGGTGGAAGCCTAACCTCCGTCATCTTCCTTGACTTAACTGTCTTCCACCAGAAACTCTTGCATAAGCTCTCATCCATAGGGATTGACAACTCTTCACTGTAGTGGTTCCACAGATACCTCTCAAACAGAGCACATGCAGTGAAATGGAAAACTGATTTCTCCGCCTTCTTGCCTGTAGCTGTTGGTATCCCACACATACCTATACTGCTCCCCATACTTTTCAACATATTTATTAATGACCTCTACATTTCTACAAAAGGTGCTACCCTAGTTTTATACACTAATGATTCTCCCTTAGTCTGCTGTGCCAAATCTCTCTCTAAACTCCAGTACCTAACACAACATCCTTTCTTATCAATTGAAACATGGCTAAATAATTTACAACTGCTACTAGCCGCTAAACCCTACAAGACAAAATTATTGTTTTACCCCAAAACACGTCTAACAGAACATCAGTATTTACTATCGTCTGTGCTAACACAGATATATTTTTTGATAAATATGTTTTAAATGGAGAAAGTATAGGTTGGGAACTGTTAGTTTTATGTTTTATTAGTAAGAGAGGACATGTGTTTTTTATCGCCAATGAGAAGTATTCCATCATTATTTAAATGCTATGTGAATGTTGTATTTTGTAACGTCTGAGGAAGCCGAAAGGTGAAAGCGCTCACGTCTTTTTGAATAAATACGTATATCCAAGGATCGTTGACTGTGTGGATTACTTCATCTTACTGTGGTTACTTACATCTTGGTCCGTTTTCTGCTGTGACTCTGCATATGCTTTTGATAGTTGGAACAGTTATTTATTCTTTTTGTGCAGAGTTAAAGCTCCGTTGGCTTTGTGTGTTTGCTTGTGTGTTGTTTGGATTCTTCTTTTTTATCACACACACGCCGAGGAGCATGGCGGAAACTAACGTGAACAACGTGAATGATGTTGAACTTCCGTATACGCCACATTTGGATATGGGACTACAAAGAACCGAACGGTTTGAACGCTGTGTTAGAGGAGCGGATAATCTACTGCTGGGGTATGAACCAAGCCTGGAATCGGATGTAAACGATATTGAGAGTTCTTTGGTTGCTAATTTGACTGATGAACTGAATCATTTAGAACTGGACTTTTTAAGGCTGAAAAAACTTCAAATTGAACGCCAATACTTTGAAGCCTGCATTTTTAAAAGGATTGTTCCACGTGGACTTAGAGTCTTAAAAATGCCCACGTCAGGTAATACATATCCTGAGTTGCTTTATAAATGGCAACAATTGAATTTGGACATTAGTTTTAATTACATGAAGCTATTGAATGAATTTCATTCTAAAGAAGAGGATTGTTTAAGAGCATCTGTAAACTGTGTATATAATGCTATGAAAACAAAATATGCTAGTGAAATGTTGGATGCTAGACTAGAAAAGTTGATTGATAATGTCTCATTATTTGAAAAGAGACTTTTAGAACAGAAGAAAAGTAAGATCCTAAGGGACACAAAGGATTTTAAAAACAATCAAGTATTTACATGGCCCAGGGTGTTAGGTAATGCGAATAATACTAACAGGCCCATGGTCAGTAATAACAATAGGGCTGTAAATTCGACAGGAGCTGGCAATAATGTTATTAACAGGGATTATAGCACGGTTACTCAAACTGCTTCACGTACACATGATGTTGTTGCCTCTATACCCAATAGTAATATTACTGATGGGATGGATTTGGTAGGTGAGACGCATGTTAATGGTGATAATGCTGTTATTGTTGGGACACAGAGGGGAGCAGGACAAGATTTGTTGGTCCCTCGGTTGAACATTGTGAATGGGGGAGGTCCTGATAGCTTCAGGATCCCTGATAATATTGCATCTGCATCTATTCCAGATACCTCCGTTAGAAGGAGGACCCCCCCCACCAATTCAGGTACAGGAGGGAGTACGAGTAGTAATTTCAACCCTTTTCCCATAGCACAACAACGCATGGGCAGGTCACGGTCACAAAGCAGGGGTCGGTACAAAAGGAAAGTATCGGACAGCGAGCAACGAGGCCCAACATTGAAAAAAATGTGGGAGAATGTGGGAAATCGTTGATTGTGAATATTTCTAAAAGGGAATTATCTATATTTGAACAACAAGTACTAAATAAAGGATTAAGTTTCATCCCTACATCAAGCAGTGATTTGGTGGATTCTGTGTTAGATGTTCGTATGTTTGTTAGGAACATACAACTCAAGTTGGAGTTTGGTAAACAAACTTTAAATGAGAACAATATAGGATTCAGGGGCATTAGTACATATACCCCCCAGTTACATCCTCTTTTGGACACTTTTTTGAAATTAGTTGAGAAAGGAATATATAACCAATATGAAACAAACAATAAAGAAGTGTATAATAGAAGAAAGCGGAATTTGAATTATAATCAAAGGTTAGCATTAACAACATTAAAGTCTGATAATACGATCATGATTAGGCCTGCGGACAAGGGAGGGCCTATAGTGGTGATGGATTTTGAATGGTATAAAGAGAGTATGATGAACTTGTTAAATGAGAACAGGTTTTATGAGGAGATACAGATGGATTTAGTTGTTGAGAAAGTATCTCAAATCCATAAGTTGTTGGATGACCTTTTAAGGTCTGATGATATTACCAGTGAGTTACATTCTTATTTGAAGGTTATAAATCCACGGATACCGATAATTCAAGGGCTCCCCAAAGTCCATAAATCTGTGTTGACTCCACCTATGAGGCCAATTGTAGCTGGGCAAGGATGGCTCACAGAACCCATGTCCAATTTTGTAGAATACTATACTAGACCTATTGTGAATGCTACCACACACATTCTTAAAGATAGTAAGCAATTTTTGCTCCAATTATATGAATATATTCAGAGCTTGGATGATCATGCTCATTACTTATTAGTAACCTTGGATGTGGTCAATTTATTTACCACAATACCGAACGATACAGGAGTAATAAGTTTCCAAGAGTTTCTGATGTGTAAGTCCACTCTTCCTGTTAGGATGGTGGAGTTGATTTCGTTATTCATGGAAACAATACTGTTCAACAATGTGTTCATGTTTGGTGATTCTGTGTTTTCCCAAAGGGATGGCGTAGCAATGGGAACCCCCTGTGCCAATAGCTATGCTAATATAATTATGGCACAGTGGGAGGAAACCTTTTTGTTTGTCTACCTTTTTCAACAACAACGTGGGTTTTTATAAACGCTTTGTAGATGATCTTTTTATGATCTGGCATGGCAGCATTGAGGGATTGGACTGTTTTATTACTGAAATAAATGCTTCCACGAGCTTTTTGAAGTTTACTCATGCTCTCTCTAGGGAAAGCATCTCATTTTTAGATGTTAATATAGAGAGACTTCCTTCTGGTCTTCTTAATACTTCAATCCATCGTAAGTTATGTTACAGGAACACTTTTTTGCACAGGTGCAGTATGCACCCACGATATGTGTTCAGTAATGTTATGAAAGGGCAGTTGATGCGTGCTTCCAGGCTAAATCCGAGCCTCACTGGTTTTGGGGAAGAAATCGAGAAATTAAGACACATGTTTTTGGAGAGAGGATATGAACAATCCAAATTCAACCAAACAGTAGATGAGATATGTTTGTTGCGTGAGACATTAGCGAGACCGTATTTTGCGGAACAGGCCGTTGACCCAGAGGTTGCAACGTCCATTAAGCCTGATTATGTGAGAGCCGTTACGGCTTTTAGTAGTGATGTTTTTCATTTGAAAGAATTAATGAGTAAACATTGGGATGTTTTAGGACTTGACAAGGAGATTAGTGATGTAGTAGGACCGTCCCCCCTTATTACATACAGAAATAAACCTAATCTGAGGAATTTATTATGCTACAAAAACATCTCGCCCCATGTAAGGCGTGAATATGGGTTTAATACGGTCGCATGTGGTAGATGTAACCAGTGCCGTTGGATTGATAATAGGGTCAGCTTTATAAATCCACACAATGGTTTTGAGTATAGGTTTGATACTGGTACGAATTGCATGAGCACCAATGTTGTATACCTAGCTAGGTGCATAACATGCGAATCATTTTACATCGGCAAGACCAACAGGGCACTACGTGAGAGGGTTAGAGAACATCAGTATCACATAAGGACAGGTAATGATGTTAACTCTCTAGCCAAGCATGTTAAGACCAGGGGTCCATCACATAGTTTTTTATACAGCGTCATTCAACAGGTTTTTCCTAACTCAAGAGGTGGTGATTTAATCAACCATACACTTGAATGTGAGTTACGTTGGATAGTTAGATGCAAGGCAGATGTCACCCCAGGTTTAAATGAAAAAGTCAATCTTAAACCTATTTTGAAGAAAAGACGCTGTTTTAAACCCAAGAACTAGCGTATTGCTTACCCTTAGGCTCTTTTTAGTTTTCAGTTACATATTACTTTTCATTATATTATATTTTATATAGTTTTATCATTTAGATATAGGGTGTTTTTCTAGTTCTCTAATACCCATAATATCCGTTGTTTTTGTTAGATGAAGGAGTTTAGTGTCTGTTTAGACTTTTGCATTTTGTGTGATTAATGTTTGTTATGGATTGTATATATCACACACACATTATTCTTTCATTATTTAGACACAGGGAGGTTCTAGAGTCATCTGATATTAGGCGTCCTAGTTTGTTTAGATCTCCGCATCCTTTATGTTATGAAGAATTTGTGTTTGTTACATATCTTACATACTCTGCGATCAGTGTCTTATATTTGATTGCATCAGTTAGTATTTTATAGTATGTTTTAAACATTTTACATCATATATATTTTTTGATAAATATGTTTTAAATGGAGAAAGTATAGGTTGGGAACTGTTAGTTTTATGTTTTATTAGTAAGAGAGGACATGTGTTTTTTATCGCCAATGAGAAGTATTTCATCATTATTTAAATGCTATGTGAATGTTGTATATTGTAACGTCTGAGGAAGCCGAATGGTGAAAGCGCTCACGTCTCTTTGAATAAATACGTATATCCAAGGATCGTTGATTGTGTGGATTACTTCATCTTACTGTGGTTACTTACATCTTGGTCCGTTTCTGCTGTGACTCAACTTATGTCTTCAACCCACCACAGCTTCAATCCCCTCATTATATCACAACTACTGCTTTGCTGAATTTTGTTAAGACTGTCAGCACCCATAGAAATGGTGGAAGCCTAACCTCCATCATCTTCCTTGACTTAACTGTCTTCCACCATAAACTCTTGCATAAACTCTCATCCATAGGGATTGACAACTCTTCACTGTAGTGGGTCCACAGATACCTCTCAAACAGAGCACATGCAGTGAAATGGAAAACTGATTTCTCCGCCTTCTTGCCTGTAGCTGTTGGTATCCCACACATACCTATACTGCTCCCCATACTTTTCAACATATTTATGAATGACCCTACATTTCTACAAAAGGTGCTACCCTAGTTTTATACACTAATGATTCTCCCTTAGTCTGCTGTGCCAAATCTCTCTCTAAACTCCAGTACCTAACGCAACATCCTTTCTTATCAATTGAAACATGGCTAAATAATTTACAACTGCTACTAGCCGCTAAACCCTACAAGACAAAATTATTGTTTTACCCCAAAACACGTCTAACAGAACATCAGTATTTACTATCGTCTGTGCTAACACCACCGTGGTAGAACAGTCAAACCACACAAAATCACTTGTGTGTCGTCAGATGACCACTTGAAATTCAACCACCATGTCAGAGGTGGGTGTGTGTAGATTATTTGGTGGGGCATGATTGGCTACATTATTAGAGCTGGGGGGCATGGGTGCAGTTTGCAGGAAGTCATAGGATCATACAAGGTTACTAGTCTAATGGCCCTGGGGCCCTTACAAGCCTAGTCAAGAGTTTATCCCCAAAAAAGAAACCTCAGTCAGCATGTGACGCCCCTGTCAGTGAGGGACAAAGGTGGAACCCCTGGGACAAATTTGTGGTTTCCCATCCATTCATCAAGGTTGCGCTCGGAGAGGGTCGGCGAGGTGCTCTGTTTGGCATGTGTGGGAAGTCTGTTCCGAGGACGGGGCGGCCTGTGGGGGGTGGGCCCGTCTCTCCAGCAGGTTTTGTTGATGTTGCATATTAGATTTAGGCCTATCGAGCGGGTAAAGTGCGAGGGGTTAGACTTATGGGTATGGAACATCTCTAGTAGGGCAGGGTCCTATATTTGCCTTGCAGGTGAGACACAGATCACCTCTTAGCAATCTGTACGATACAGAGTAAAATAATAGTGATTTGAACCTGTCCTCATAGGACAGGTGTTGGAAGCCATGGATTCCCCTTGTGAGGTATTTCTGTGACCTTTTCAGTTGGTGCAGGTGTTTGGAGAGGTGCATACCAAACTGGGCATTATACTCAATTATGGGCTTAATGAGGGAGGGGTACAGAGAGGTAATCATCTTTTTTCTGGATGCAGTCCCTTTACTTATGAGATGAACCAAGTAAAAGGCTTTTCTGACCACTGCTGCCCCATGATGGGCAAATGAGATTGCTGTCAACCTGAGTACCCAGGTCTCTCACTACAGGTTGTGTGCTTAGAGGATTGCCTTTGATGTGGTAATCACTAGGGGCCATGTTTTTGCCAAATGGTATGATAATACATTTTTTTGTGTTTAACTTAAGGCCATGACTTTGGCACCAGTCGTTTGTTGCTGTGAGACCCTCTTGCAGTATGTTAACATCATTTGGGGAGTCTGACAGCACCCAACTTACAGTCATCTGCAGACTTGGTCAGCCACAGGCCCTTTGTCTTTGCCTGGACTTCTGAGAAGTAGATGCCAAACATTAGGGGTCCCAGGACAGATCCCTGGGGAACACCATTAGTGACAGTTCTGTTTTGAGGTGGTGGCACCTATTTTGAGCTTGTGTGTCCTATCGGTGAGCCAGTTGTCCACCCACCTGACGGGATAGGGATTTACTCCAAGTTGTGTTAGTTTTTCAATGATGCCCGCTTGGTGGATTATGTCAAAGGCCTTGGCCAAGTCAGGGTAAGCTGTATGTACTGACTTTCCCTCATCCTGTGCCTTGATGACGGTCTCAAAGAAGTCAACCAGGTTCAGTAGGCAAGATCTGCCCCTGATGAATCTGAATTGTATGGGGTCAAGTGCTTTGAGATTGCCTCTGTCCTTGTTTATGAGATCCATAATAATATGCTTCATGGTTTTACAGATCAGACTTGTCAAGCTAATGGGGTGATAGTTTCCCGGGTCAGTAGTAGCACCACCTTTGTGCAAGAGGATGACAATGGCATTTCTCCCCTCTGCTGGAATGAAGCCTGTAATTAGGCTGTGGTTGAATATGGTGCTCAATGGCGAAGCTAGTTCTTGCTGGAGATGGTGCAGAATGCAGCCTGGGATACCAACAGGTTCCATGGAAGCTGTGTTCTTTGCTTTGGATAAGGCCTTTAAAACTTGATCTATGGAGATGTGAGGTGCAGGACAAGTATCTGGGATGTGGAATGGGCCTTTGGGGGGGATGGTGGGTGAACCTATCAGCTAGCAGGTTGGCTAAGTCAACAGGATCAGTATAAGTGGTACCATTAAGTACTAATTCAGAACAAACATGGGCTTTTGTCATGGAGGTTCCTGACATAACTGAAGAAGGCTTTGTGATTTCCCTTTGTTTCAAAGGCTAGTTTCAATTCTTAATTGGCTTTGGAGGTTTTTACTAGTGGTCTAATTTGCTTGTTGAGGCTGAGGAGGGAGTTTTTCCAATTTGGAATTTGATCCTTTTTGCCCTTGGAAAACAGTTTCTTCCTTTTGTTGTGTAAAGCCTGTTGATAGAGGATGTCCACCAGACAGGTTTGTGTTTCCTTGAGGAGCAGGTTTTAGTTCTGTTAGATATGGCTGAATCCATGGAGGTGCTTGTATACTGCATTGGCATACTGGTTTGCATCCTCTGAGGGTGGTGGTGGTGGTGTGAAGCTACTTATACCCTCCCTTTAGGAGATTGTAGTCAGCTTTTGAGAATTTTTTTAGCCTGGTTATGGCCGGGGAAGGGGTGTTGGGTGGGATAGAAGCTTCAAGTGAGACATACCAATGATCTGATTTCACCAAGGAAGAACATACTATAGGAGAGGTGCAGCGGTCACCCATGTTGGTGAGAACCAAATCCAGAATGTTATCTCCCCTTGTGGGGAGATCTATGCCCGGCATACAGGGCATTGTCAGACCCCACTCTGATGGACCTCCTGCATATCCACAAAACAAACAGTACCGGAATTACCCATTCTAAAGACTTAAACCTTGCCTGTGATGTAGATAGGACCTGCTGGAGATAGAGGTGTGTATCCTGGAGACTGCCCCATTTGTGGGGCAGACTCCCCATCCATGTGACACAGGGTTCCTCCCTGGCCCAATTCAAGTGCAACTTGGACAACTGGATGGGAAAATGAAAATTCATCCCTGGTTTGGCTCCTGTGTCTCTAATGCAAACAGGTAACCTGTAAATTGTTCATCTCCCAGGCCTATGTTTACACTTATCAAGACCATCAGAACTTGTCAGAGATTTGGGATGCGTGTCTAGGCTTAAAAAGGGTCTTGTGGTCGTTAGCCTAGTAAACACCTATGAACCTATGTATCATATATGGTTAAAGAAAGTCATTAAAAACTAGGTACATTACACAGATTAAAAACCTACTTCGTTGACATAGCCACACGATATGTAGCCTTTACTTTCTTATTTCCATCTCTCCTCTATGCTGCCCCAATCTTCACTAACCTTCAAGTTTCACAGCTGTCAAAACTCGAGCAGTGTTGTAATAAAATATCCAAATTTGCAGTAAACTATTACAGTATAACACACTACTGCCTAGCCCTCTGAGAATTAATTTGATTACAAGTACCATATCACCAAGCTCTTTCCCAGCTAACTACAATACACAGATTTCTCTGTAAGCCAGAAAATTGCCTGGCCCTTAACAACTTAAGACAGCACTACTCCCACAGTAGAATTTTACACTGTGGAGAAAAATCACTCATAAGTGTAACTAAGTCATCTAGCACTACAGGTGACTGTCTGTATTCAAATAGTGTAGGTGAACTATGGAACTACATTCTGCTACCACCGAAGTTCATTTGGAATGCAAACTCGTTTAAAATACAGCTAAAGCTTCACCTGTTAAATCAATGGATGTGCTTCTGTACATCTCCAAGATAAATGCCACCATTGTCTTCAGCTTGCCATGTCGTCAAACCATTTCTTTTCATTCAGAATCTATTGTCACACAAGTCTTGACCAATTCCTGAATAATTTTACTAGCATCTCCCAGCCCTATACAGTTTTGTGACACTGCTCACTCCTCCTGTATACTTCTGATATAAACCTTGTGATAGAGATATAGGTATATGCATATATATGTCTTGTGTATATGTGTATGTGTGTGTGTATATATATATATATATATATATATATATATATATATATATATATATATATATATATATATATATATATATATATGCATTTAATTACGAACCTCTTAACTACAACATTATCATTTTTCTGCCCTTTCTAGTTCCTTGCCTCACCTCCATTTTTTTGAATTTGTAAGTAAAATTACATGATCTATTATCTATTTGACAAAACCCACTAATACACCACTTCAGATGCTCATTGTTCAACATCTGCTTATGCATAAGTATCTTTTATAGTCAGCTGCCTCTGTTTCATGTGAATGTAATCTTATTAGCAAATTGAGTAATTATATTACTTAATATCTGATGTTAAGTTGTCAATCTCGCCTTCATTCTTGCTTGTTGGGTTCGGGCAGATCTCGGCTCTCCCTCAACTTGCTCGGGCTTAGCTCGAGAACTCCTTTTACCAGCTCGAGGCAGCCCCATATCCCATGATGCAAGGCGGTAAGTACCCAGATCTCGTTTCTCGTTTACCAGCTCCTGGTAAGTTGTTCACATTTGTGATTTTTCAAGCCCCTTTTAGTCTAAAACTAATTTATTGATAGTTTAAATTTATTTTTCTGCCCTTTCTGACAGAAATTCCCTGTCTCTCTTTAATTTTTTGTTAGTCAATTTTCCCTATCCCATCCCCCCCCTGTTAGGGTGTGTGTGTTGGTTTTTTATAGAATACCTCTTGGTATTTTGTTTAATTTAATTTTGACTGGTGTGTCTGTGTGTTGTGTTTTTTCGGCACCATGTCTAAGGAGAGGGTCTCAGGTTTTAAGAAGTGTGACTCGTGCTGTCAGAAGATGTCTCTGACAGACGGTCACACTTCTTGCCTGTATTGTCTGGGCCCTCTTCACCTGCAGGACTCCTGTGCTATTTGTCACTCCTTCAGCCAGAGAGTCCTGCAGGAGAGACGCATAAGTTGATTCTTAGGGGCCTCTCCGGAGGGCTCTCCAACTAGTCGGCTCCACCTAAATCAACAAAACCTGCCAAGGCCCAGGCTTCTGTTTCTAAGCCTGCGGCCTCGGCTCCGACTCGTACTGAGTCGAGATCGGCTCCGGCTGGAGCCGATTCTGGCCGATGGCTATCGGTGCCGAATCTGTATTGTCCACTTCGATGTCGGCTCCGATCGGTTCCGACACCCGTGTGGCACAGGCATCGGTGTCGGCTCGATCCGACACCGTTACTTTGGTGGCTGTGTCGGCTCCGGCTGGAGCCGATACATCGAGACGTTCTGTCGGCTCCGAGAAGTCGGCTCCGACAGGATCTATAGTATCGCCCGATGGCTCATTCCAGGAAGAGGTCGAGGTCTCCTTCCTTGGAGCCGCCTCTTCTATCGAAGCAGACCATGAACCCGATCTTCAAGGTCATCCAGGTTGTCAGATCATGACCTTGAGAGAGTGGTCAGTAGATTACTCAAGTCACAGGTACTGGCCCAAATGTTACACAGTCAGTCTCAGCAGCCGACTGTTGGTTCACACCCGTTACAGTTCCTCCTTCAACTCTACCCCAGAGTTTGGAGTTGGAGTCTTCGGGCATGGTTACTGCTACGGCTGGAGGACGGATACCCCCTTCTGTTCCTTCAGCCTCTACTCTTATCTCCTCTTCCTTAGAGGGATTCGTGGTCGGGCTTCCATGGTCTCCTCCGAGGGGTGAGTGGCATCGGACCCTTGTCCGAGCCGCTCTTCCCTTGGAGCCTCGGCCTTGGTGAGCTCGGCTCCGACATCTGCCTCGAGACTTCCCTTCGGTGGTCCCGGAGTTCCTAGCTCTTGAGCGGGTTCTCTCGGACCTGCCTGGGAGGGGAGCATTCGAGGTGATGAAGAGTGTACTGGCCACTGGTATCAGTCAGCAGTCTGTTCCCGTAGCTCCTCCCTCTATAGTACCTGTTGACATCTCTGCCACTTCTCTTGCTACAGGACCCAGAGATCCTCCGCCTCAGGTTTCCCCATTGGGAATTTCCCCTCTTCCGAGGATTCTCCTGATGTTTCGGGAGATCCTCCTAGGAAGAGGACTTGTAAGAGGAAGCATGTAGACTCCCGAGTCTGTCACTGGATACTGACTTTGATGAGTCAGAGGGATCCCTAGATCCCCTCTGAGGATGTCTCCTTCTCAGACATCCTAGAACTTCTGAAACAGAGGGGAAACTGGCCCACCAACAATCCCTCTGAGGATGAGTCAGTATACCTAGAGGCGTTTGGATCTCGGCCCTCCACCTCCTGGGTGTCTCCGCCTTCGACCCCTTATGCAGGTTATTGCAGAGGCGTGGGCAGCTCCTGACTCTGTAGAGCCAGTCCCTAGGAGGCCTTCTAAATTTATCACTGCCCCTAGTGACAAACAATTCCTTACCAAGGGTGTCCCGCTGATGCCATGGTGGTGGCTGCAGCCACCAAAAGGAACTTGCAGATCCTTCCGTGCCCGTCCATCCTCCTAATAAGGACTCTAGGACCATGGATAGGTAAGCGGATGTTTTCCTCAGCGACCTTTGCTCGCTGAATTACCTATGCCACTTCACCAGACTCCAAAGAGATATCCTGAAGGAGCTGGGAGAAGTAGTTCAGGATCCTACAGCTGCAGGGGCTCAAGAAAAGATTGCTTGCTAGGAACCCTCAATTCCATTGCTAACTCCTCCATGCGGCTAATATCTTATGCTGCGGATGGAGTTAGAGTAGAGAGGCACAGGTGTGGCTCTTAGACGCCAAGCCTGGATGCGGCTATGTGACTTTGATCCCTTTAAGTAAGGCCCTTCACAAATTCTCCCTTTGATGGGTCAACTTTGTTTGGCCCTCAGGTGAAGGAAACCTTGACCAGGTGTGAGCAGGACGGCAAGACTCTTTCTGCTGTTGGAGTCCGTTTTTCCACCCTTCTAGGCCTTATCCCAAAGGACAGAAGGGTGGTAAGATGTGGTTCCGTAAATCCCAAGGAGTCACGCCGGATTCACGTGGTCAGTTTACCCTAGAGGCAGAGGGGTAACAACAACAGACGCTCTAGAGGCAGAGGGGGTCCAAGAACCAGGGAAACAGGGAGCCTCTCTGATAAGCCCTTTCAGCATCCCTGAGGTGTTGCCCGGCTGTCCCTCCTTGGAGGCAGTCGGGAAGATTATCACTGTACCCAGAAACCTGGCATTCCCTCACTCAAGACAGATGGGTACAGTCGATCATATCCAAGGGTTACATAATTCCTTTCGAGGAAAGTCCCTTCCCCTCAAGTTCCCTTCCAGATGTACCACCGGTCTAAGGGACATTGCAGAGTTAGAAATCGCAAAACTACTGCAAAAAGAGCCATTCAGCCAGTTACAATAGACCATTCAGAGCCGGAATCTACTCAAGGTTCTTTTGGTCCCCAAAAGACGGGAGACTGGAGACCAATATTGGATCTCAGCAGACTCAACAAGTCTGTCAGGAAGACAAGATTCGAATGGTCACTCTTCAGTCAATTCTGCCCTTCTTACAGAAGGACAACTGGATGTGCTCAATAGATCTTCAGGATGCACTATCACATCAAAATTCACAGACGCTCAGGAGATTTCTCCGCTTTGCTGGGGTCCAGTCACTTCCAGTTCAGAGCCCTGCCCTTTGGTCTCACTACAGCCCCAGAGTGTTCACCAAATGCATGGCAGTGGTCACGGCTCACCTGAGACGTCAAGGATTCCAGGTGTTTCCGATCTCGACGACTGGCTCCTGTCAGCCACCACCAGGCATCAGCTTATACAAGCCAGGGATTACACAATAGACCTTTGTTCTCATTTAGGCATCTCAATCAACTTGAAAAGTCATCCTTATCGCCCTGCCAGTCTATTACCTTCATAGGCGCAAACTTAAACACTGTTCGGATGTCAGCTACCCTTACAGAACAAAGAGTTTCAGACATTCAGACTCATGTCAGGATCATTCTGGCCAGCAAGAAAGTACAGGCCAGAATGGTTCTAAAGGTATTAGGTCTCATGGCTGCGGCCATTACTCTTCTTCCCTGGCTCGATTCTACATGCTCCTTCAGTGGATGCTGTTCACACAGTGGTCATACCTGCAACTCCCAATGTGTCACCAGATTCTGGTGACACAGACATGCAAACAGCATCTTGCCTGGTGGATCACATCGTCTCAGGTTCACCAAGGCAGGTGCTTTGTACCCCCGTCCCTGATAGCCACTGTCACCACGGATGCCTCCCTGATCGGGTGGGGGTCATTATCAGGGCAGGATGGTTCATGGGACGTGGCAACCGTTCGAGTACCATCTGCACATAAATGTCCTGGAGATGAGAGCAGTGCTTTTAACGTTGCAAGCCCTCAACGACTTTCTTCCGTAGGGACAATTGCAGTCCACACAGACAACATGTCTGTAGTTTGGTATATCAACAAACAGGGCGGAACCAAGTCCTACCCCTGAAGCGCCAGACTTTGGCAATGGGCGATCTCCTCTCATCGGTTTCTGGTAGCAACGATATCCCTGGGAAAACCAACATTATAGCGGACAGATTGAGCAGAGCTATTCTCATGCCTCACGAGTGGTCTCTCAAGCAATCTATAGCGGAAGAGATTTTTCTGGAATGGGGTCGTCCATGTTGCGATCTTTTGCTACTCCCAAAACAGCAAATGTCCAGACTTCTTCAGCCTCTTCCCTCTATCAGGCCATCCCCAGAGACGCTCTGACCCAGGATTGGCCCCAGGGACTTCTTTATGCCTTCCTCCATTTCCTCTGATCCCTCAAGTTATCCAGAAAGCTACCGCTTTGAGAGCCAAATTGATTCTCATTGCCCCTTACTGGCCTCGACAAGTTTGGTTCCGTTCCTCCATCATCACCTTTTGGTGCAGCCGTGGCATCTGGACCCAGTGCCAGATCTACTGATTCACCAATCCGGTCAGCTGCACCGGTCAATCCCTTCTCTCAACCTCACAGCATGGTTGCTCCACTTCCTTCCTTAGCCAGGCTTCCTTTAATCTCTAACCCAGTTAGAGACATCATAGTAGCTTCACTAAAATCCTCTACCAGGAGGATTTACACAAGCAAATGGAAACGTTTCTCTTATTGGGCTAAGGCCCAAAATATTGATCCTTTTACTGCCCTGTTCAGGCAGTTCTGGACTTCTTAGCAGAGATTTTTCATGCAGGCTACTCTTCTTCCACACTCAGAGGTCAGTGGGCTGCTATTTCTAATTTTCATGGTGCGATAGCAGATCATAATATTATGTCCCATAGGCTCTGCAGGGCCTTCTTGAAAGGAATTTTCCTACTAAAGCCTCCAATCAGGAATCCTCCTCCTCAGTGGGATCTAAATTTAGTGCTGACATCCTTGATTCTTCCCCTTCGAGCCAGCTGTTTCTTGTTCCCTGAAATATCTTTCTTGGAAAACTTTATTCCTAGTGGCTATTACATCTGCCAGGAGGGTGTCTGAACTTCATTCTCTTTCGGTTCGACCCTATTTGATTTTTCACAAAGACAGAGTATCTTTGAGAACTAATCCATCCTTTTTACCTAAGATCACTTCAAAGAACAATCTGAATCAATCCATTGATCTCCCTGTATTTTTTCCTAACTATTCAGATAGAGCTGAACAAAGCTACATTATCTTGACGTCCACCGTCAACTTAGATATTATTTGGACAGAACAAAAAAATTTAGAAAATCTGATCAACTTTTTGTTTCCTATGCGGATAATAAAAAAGGCCTTCCTGTTTCTAAAGTGACTTTGTCCAGATGGCTTTCTTCGGTCATCACTGAAATCTATACTCAGGGAAAACAGCTGTGCTCAAAACCTAAAGCACATTCAACCAGGAGTTTAGCTACTTCTACAGCTTTTCAGGCTAGACTTCCTTTGGACACTATTTGTGCAGCGGCCACTTGGGCCACTCCTCACACTTTTGTTTCCCATTACAAATTGGATTTGGCCTCCAGGGACAGAGCCAGTTTTGGCTCTACAGTCCTTAAGAGTTTGTTCCATTGAGCCACCCAGGATAGAGGTGCTAGGGGGCGTCCCAACAAGCAAGAATGAAGGCGAGATTGACAACTTAACATTAAGAAGTTATGTACCTACCATAACGTTCCATGTTAGTTGTCTTCTCCTTTCTTCCTCCCTCCTTCCCCCTGGCCTGGACAGACCTTGTATAACAAACTATTATGCTAAAGACCATTCAGACCTGGTCCTTTTCCATCTGTAAGTTTCTTCTTCCTTTGGGAAGTATTTTCTGCTTGGTGTTATTGCCCTTTGTCAACAAACGAGATCTGGGTACTTACCGCCTTGCATCATGGGATATGGGGCTGCCTCGAGCTGGTAAAAGGAGTTCTCGAGCTAAAGCAAGTGCCGAGTCGGAGCCGAGGATCGGCTCCGAACCCAACAAGCAAGAAAGAAGGCGAGAGAAGACAACTAACATGGAACGTTATGGTAGGTACATAACTTCTTATTTATGTACATTAATGAACGTCTGTTTAGAAACGTTTTAATATGTTGGAGCTTTTCTCCCCAGGCATTCACTGAAAAGAGTTTTTTGACTAAACCCAGTTGGACACACCTGATAAACAACAACAAAGTAAACAAAAAACTGCTTGGGGAGCGCTGTCTGTGGGAGCAAAAGTCCAATGTCTCTGGAACAAAAAGTACAAACCAAAACACACAAATGTAAAAGAGATAGCAGTAATGCGTACTCTCAACTTTCTGTCATCTGTGGTTCCCCAGACCATTACACGAGGTTACAGAAGACATCACAGTAATATGGTACATAAACAGGTGGGAACCAAATGTTTACCCTCAGTGCAGACTAGCCATGGTGGCCTGAAATATAGCTCTTCAGCACAGTCTCACTCTACAGGCATCGTACATCCTGTTGGCCACATAATTTTGTGGTAGATAAGCTAAGCAGTACCAGGACAGACCCTAATGAGTGGAAATGAACCATGGCATCATCCAGGAATCCAGCTGTGAGGAACACTGTGTGTGTGTGTGTGTGTGTGTGTGTGTGTGTGTGTGTGTGTGTGTGTGTGTGTGTGTGTGTGTGTGTGTGTGTATATGTGTGTGTATAATATATATATATATATATATATATATATATATATATATATATATATATATATGTGTGTGTGTAAAATCTGTTTGCTTCCTTTCACAACAATTAACTAGCAAAATGCTGCTGCAGATCTCCATGCAAGAAGGCATGGGATACAGATTCAGTTTTATTTCCTTAGAGAGGAATGTCCCTGTATGTTTTCTACCCTTTCCACTGATATCCAAAATCATTCTGAAGATTCAGAAGGACTTTCCAGAGAATGTGATGGCGACTCCCTTCTGGCCAAAGCAGTAGTGGTTTTCTCTTCTTTTGCAAATGGTCAAGGACAATTACCTTAAGCTTCCTTACAGACTGGACCTACTTTTGCAAGAGAGGGGGGGTGTTTGATACACCTCAACTTGAAACAACTTTAGCTAACTGCCTGGATGATATAATTTAATGTCTTTTGGGTACATATTTTCTGAGAATGTGCAGCAAGTATTAAAGAAGGCAAAAAAATGATGCTAGGAAATCCTGTAATCTGAAGTTATCAATCTTCACTTAATCCTTGACTTTGGGTTCAGTTCCGAACCTGAGAACTGACTTGGACATTATTCCAGCTCACACCTTCCAAAAACTCTTGAGCTAAGCTCTACCCATAATGCTTCTAGTAAGATAACCTCATTTGCCACTTCATAGTGCCAGACGCGTTCTCTCCTTTGAGCTCTCATGTGACCGCTAATTACTTAAAAAACTGTTAAGTTTTCACATCTTTCTTATATATTTCTTCATAAAACTGTACTACCTTTGGTTTCTTCAACTAACTGCTCCTTCTAAAGTTTGTTATATAGTTTTTAGTCTGTGTGCGCGCATGAGGGCTTTCCATTTTTTTATCATTTTGTTAGTTTCTAACATCGAATTAGAACACAACAGTAAGGAGGAAGGTGCCCCAAGGTAAAGTCACCAATAAAACAAAAAAAACACCAAGAAGGGCACTGAAGACCAGAAACAAATGGAGGTTTAATGTGTAAAGTACTTTATTGTTCACATTATTAATGCCTTAATGAATCACTGCATGTTTGTCCCTTACAGCCAGTGTGCTGCTTGGTGTTTTTTTTTTGTTTTCTAGTTTCTAATGTACCATCGTTGGTACTCTGTCCTTACCGCTGTAGTATTTCTTAAGTACCATTGTTGGTATGACCTTCCTGTGCTTTGTTTACTTCGTGTGTGGCTGACCTTTTTGTAATGGCAGACAAACCAGTTAAAGGGACTTCTGGCTTCAAAAGATGTCAGAAGTGTGATAGGAAATTTCCTAACTCTGACGGACAAACTCTTTGTGTCTGTTGTTTGGGGGTGGTACATCTACAGGAAGACTGTGCCATTTGTCACAGTTTTAGCCATAGGGCACTAGTCGACCATAGAAATAAGCTTATCCTTAAGGAACTACATAAATCATACTTTGACGAGGCCTTACCTGGCTCCAAAACCAGTGTCAGTTCACCTTCTTCCTTGTCTTCTTCCAGCAAGTTGGAAAAGCCTAAGAAAAGAAGCCATTCGGTTCTGACACTTTCTTCAGAACCACTGGTTAAAATGGCCAAGGCTCCCACAGTTCCTAGAGTTTCCGTGGAATCGATGGGTCAAGTGACTCAAACTTTGGTGCCATCGGTGCCAGTTTCTACACCGACTACATCAGCACGATTTCAGTTTCAGACTCTTCCCCTTCGATGTTGACAAAACCACTGGAACCAAAGGAGTTTTCCGTCAAGAGATTACCACGCACCAGATATTCACCATCACTGGATCCCTTTTTGGGCTGTCTTCCTAGTCCTTTTCTGGAGAAATGTCCACCTAGATCTCCTTCAGTGTCTTCCATCAGATCCACTGAGAGTCTAACAGAATCTGTTGTTTTGAGACTGGTGGATCAGCTCTTTGCGGTGAGGGAGTTACCTCCTTCTATGGTTCCTAGCAATATTGACTCTGGAACCTTGCCTAATTCCACTCCAGACTTTGTTTCTCCTTTGACTCCAGCTGAGCCTTTGGAGCCCCTGGTACCGATCTTCCTGGCTTCGACTGTTTCAGTGCCGGTCAGAGCTCCTTCCCGGCACCGATAGCTACCCTGAGTTCTTTGGGTTTGTCGGATCCGGAGACCTCCCGGAGTCAGAGCTTCTTTGCCGGTTGTGGGGATCAGGGTTCGACTCCAGTCTTTTCGGAGTTGTCCATGCCCCTCGGTGCTTCGGCACATGTAAGCTCGACCTTGACGTCAGAGGTGGCTTCCCCAGTGCGGGGTGGGACCACAGTTCCAGGCTCCCATCCCTCTATGGGGGGTCCTGCTTTACAGGTCATGGAGAGGGCCTTGTCCTTTGCGGACAGTCTATGCCATCCTTGTCGGACCAAACTTCCTGCCCTTCCCTTCGACCAGAACTTCTCACAGTCTCTTCCCCGGGACAGAGGGCACAAAAGACTCAGGATCAAACCACAGTGGTTGTCCTCTTCGGATACCTCTCTGGAAGACCCCATTGAAGTGGTACCTATGAAGAAAAAGTGCAAGAGAAAGCACTTGCACACCCCTGAAGAGTCCTTCACAGAAGATACCGATTTCAGTCAAGGGGAAGGTTCCCTGAATTCACACCCTGATGTTGTTTGCTTCGGGGACATCCTTCGGATCCTAAAGCAGAGGGGTGGCTGGACTTCCCTCCATCCTTCCTCAGAGGAATTGGTATACATTAAGGCTTTTTGTGCCCAGGCCTCTACCTCTTGGATTTCTCCGTCCGCTGACTATCTTATTAAATTGATAGCTCAGTGGGCCTAGAAGCTACCTGACTCTATCAAGCCAGTTCTTAAGAGACCAGACTGTATCCTTTCAGCCCCTCAGCATCAGCAACACTGGGCCAAGGGAATTCCTGTGGACACCATGGTGGTAGTGACAGCCACCAAAAAGGAACTTGCTAACGAAAGTCCTACTATTCATCCTCCTAATAGAGTCTGCGACAATGGATAGATTTCGGAAGCGCATTTACACCTCATCAGCCGTTGGTCTTAGGTCTTTCACTTATATGGCACATTTTACGAGACTTCAAAGAGATCTGATTAAAGTGCTATCAGATACTCTTCTCAGGAGCAGTAGCTGAAGGAGTTAGAGGCAAAGTGGCATCTCAGCTCACCACCCTATTTCCAACTCGTCCATGAGGCTAGTTGCACATGCTGCAGAAGGGATGACAACAGCAGTGGGTTCAGGCATAGCTATCAGAGACATGCCTGGATGAGCTTATATGATTTCTTTTGTCAATACTGCATTTGATGGAACTTCCCTGTTTGGTCCCAAAGTTAGAGTCTCTAGCCAGATGTGTGAAAGATGGAAAGACCTTTTCCGCCATGGGCATATGCTTTTCCACTCCTCAATGGCCTTACTCCAGGAATCAGAGGAGTAGAAGGCTATGGTTCAAGAAGTCCCATGGACCTTTCCAGGACTAGTGGCAATGACTGCACCTGGGGCAGAGTGGGAGGTAACAATGTAAGACGCTGCGGAAGAGACAGAGGTGGCCCGCAGAACCAGGGTTCCAGAGATTCCTTCCCTGGGAACTCCTGTCAGTGTTCCTGAAAGGAGGCACTATTGCCTTCCTCTGGAGGCAGTCTGTGGGGGGTGATTATCCTTGCACCAATCTGTCTGGCTAAGGATAACAACAGACAGTTGGGTGCAGAGGATACAAAATCCCCTCATCAGAATAACCAGAGATCGATCAGAATCCCGGACATTCCACCCAGTCACAGGGATGCAGCAGTCTTAGAAATTCAAAAACTGCTCGACAAAAAAGTCATCCAAGCAGTTCCCCCAGACCAGATAGGATTCAGAATTTACTCAAGATTCTTTTTAGTGCCAGAGAAGACAGGGGACTAGAGATCAATCTTGGATCTCAGTCTGCTGAACTAATCAGTTTAACAAACCAAATTTCGGATGGTCACAGTTCTGTCTATACTTCCATTCTTGGAAAAAGATGATTAGATGCCCCCAGTAGATCTTCAAGACACATATTACCATATAAAGATGGACAAGTGGTCCAGAAGATTTCTGCGCATTCGGCTTGGAGCCAGTCACCATCAGTTAAGGGCACTGCCCTTTGGTCTCACCACAGCCACCAGGGTGTTCACCAGATGCATGGCAGTGGTAGCAGCTCATCTCAGACTACTAGGATTCTGGGTGTTTCTCTATCTAGACGACTGGCTCCTTACCACTCCCACCAAGTGTCTACTCGTAGAGGCTCATGACTATACTCTTCTCCTTTGCTCTGACTTGGGTATCACTGTAAACTATGAAAAATCCCATTTAGAACCATCTCAACAGTTGGAATTTATTGGAGCGATGCTCAGCGCAATCACAGGCATTGCATCTCTTCCCATAGAAAAAATTCAAAGGATAAGATCATAAGCACAAGTCAGCCAGATCATTCACAGCAAGAAGGTACCAGCAAGACTCCTACAAACTCTAGGGTCAATGGCAGCCTCTATCACTCTAGTCCCCCTAGCGACACATCACATGTGAATTATTCAATGACTCCTAGCATCCCAATGGTCCTTACTAAATCAACCAATGTCCCATTTGATCATGATCACCAACCATTGCAAGGAAGATCTGATTTGGTGGCTTCACTCCAACAAAATTTTGTTGGGTCTTCCATTTGTTCACCAATAACCCCAAGCCATAGTGACCACTGATGCATCCCGGATGGGGTGGGGGGGCATTATCTGGGAAGGACACTCCAAGGCATATGGTCCTAACTGGAGGCCAGTCTGCATATCAGTGTTCTAGAGATGAGGACTGTACTCTTAGTGTTGCAGGCATTTCAAGCTACCCTTCCCTTGAGAACAATTGCAGTTCAAACAGACAATATGTCAGTGGTTGGGTACATAGGTTCATAGGTGTGCTCTAGGCTAATGGCCCTGGAGCCTTTAGAAGCCTAGCCCATAGGATTACCCTGGCATCGTGCCACCTGACCTTAGTTCCCAGTGCCTCTGTCAAGTAAAACCACTGGAGTGATCCCTGGGGTGAATTTTCTGTTTCCCATCCACTCATCAAGATTTCTCTTGAAGAGGGCCAGTGAGGTGCTCTGCTTGACATGTATGGGAAGTCTATTCCATAGCATGGGCAGTCTCTGGGTTATGAACCTGTCCCTCCAGCATGTTCTGTTGATTGTGGTAATGAGGTTGAGGTCTCTGGAGCATGTAGTGCGGAGGGACTGGGATTTCTTTAGATGTAGTATTTCTAACACAGTTGGATCAGACATGGCTTTTTAAGTCAAGCAGAGATCTCCTCTAAGTAAGCGATATGAGACAGAGAATAGTTGGAGTTTTTTGAGTCTGTCCATATAGGACAACTATTTAAGGTGTAGGATCCTCTTTGTGAGATACTTTTGCGGCCTCTCCAGTTGTTGCAGGTGTTTAGTGAGGTACTTGGCATTGTACTCCGTGATTGGCCTAATGAGGGAAGAGTAGAGGGAGACAATGACCTCTTTCTTCCTGGATGCAAAACCCTTAGTAATAAGATGTGCCACGTAGAAGAACTTTCTGACTACAATGTCAATGTGGTGGTCGAAAGAGAGGTTGCTGTCAACCTGTGTTCCCAGATCTCTTATAACGCCTTCTGTGTTCAGTGGACTACCATCAATGTGGTAATTCATGGGAACCGGGTTTTTCCCAAAGGAGATGACGACACATTTTTTGGCATTGAGCTTAAGGCCTTTTTCTGACACCAGTTGTTGGTCTCAGTGAGGCCTTTCTCTAAGATGTCAACATGACTTGAGGAGTTAGTAATAGCTCCCAACTTGCAATAGTCTGCAAACTTTGTCAGCCAGAGTCCCTTTGTGTTGGCGTGGACTTCAGAGAAGTAGATACCAAACAGGAGAGGACTCAGGACCGAACCCTGTGGGACTCCACCCCTGACTGGTCAGCAGTCTGACTTGGAGTCAGCTACTTTCACACTGTGGGTTCTACCTGTGAGCCAGTTTACAACACACCTAGTGATATAGGGGTTGATGCCTAGCTTAGTGAGTTTTTCTATGATTCCTGAGTGGGGAATGGTATCAAAGGCCTTGGCCAGATCATCATAGGCTGTATGAACCACGTTGCCTTCATCCACAGCTCTGGTGACTGACTCAAAGAAGTTGACCAAGTTGAGATAGGCATGATCTACCCATCACAAAACCAAACTGTGTGGGATCCAGAGTTTGGAAATTCCCTATATCCCTGTTTATGAGGTTCATGATGATGCGTTCCATAGCTTTGCATATCTGACTCGTCAGGCTAATGGGGTGATAGTTCCCAGGGTCTGTAGTCGCTCCTCCTTTGTGGAGATGGATGACTATAGCAGTGCCCCATTTGGTAGGGACAAAGCCTGAGGTGAGGCTGTGATTGAACAGGGTACATGGGTGAGGTGCCAATTCACTCTGTAGTTCATGTAGAACACAGCCAGGGATATTGTCAGGTCCCATAGAAGCTGTATTCTTGGCCTTGGACAGTGCTGTTTTAACCTGTGCAGCAATAATACTGGGTGCCTGGCAATCTATTGGTATTGTGACTGGTCCTTTGGGGGGGGTAAAGTTGGCGCTGAATCTGTTGGCCAGTATATTGGCAATATCTGTTGGCTCGGTATAGGAGGTACCATTGTGCAGCAGCTCAGAGCAAATCTGGGTATTGCTGTGGAGATTCTTTACATAACTATAGAAGGCCTTGTGGTTGTCTTTACTGTCTGCTGCAATTCTGTTTTCATAGATAGCTTTAGAGGATTTGATGAGGGATCTCAGCTTTTTGTTGAGACTGATAAGGGAGTTTTTCCAGTCTTGGGACTTCACCTTATTCCACATCAGTTTCTTCCTTCTGTTGTAGAGTTTGTTTATGGCAGGGGACCACCAGATTAGCTTCTTTTTTTTGGAGGAGAGCAACTTGGTTCTGGCGAGATCTATGCATTTGTGTACGTGTTCGTACAATGCATTGATGTATGATTCGGCAGTTATGCAACTATTTTGCATTTGCATGGGGGCCGTGAAGTTAGCCACCTCTGATTTTAGGAGCCCAAAGTTAGCTTTGGAGAAGTTTTTCATGGTGGTTACCTTTGCGGGGGGAGGGGGGGGATTCCAGGGTGATTAGTTTGTGGTCAGATCTAACCAGGGAGGAGTTGACTGTTGGTGTAGAGCAACAGTTGCCCATGTTAGTAATGACCAGGTCAAGGATGTTGCTACCTGTAGTGGGGGTAAGAACGAGCTGGTCCAGGGCATTGGAATTAATGAATTCCAGGAAACATTGGGCAAGTGTATTGGTACACGAGTAGTTTTCCCAGTTAATGGAAGGGTAGTTGAACTCGCCCAGTATGAGAGTGTTAGGTTGGACCCTAGTATTCTCCAGGGTGCTTAGGAATGTGAGTCTTTGGACATGGTTGGGGACCTATAGCAGGCTACGACCTACCTGAATCGCTGTCTTACCCAATGTTAGCTGCACCTGAAGTATCTCAGATGCGTTATGTTGGGCTACCAGTCGGGAGGTGTGTGCATCCTTTATGAATATGGAAACACCACCACCTTTGGAGCTTCAGTCCAAGTTCTGGGACTGAAAGGTGTGGAATGAGTGTAGGGGTGCTTTCTGCTGCCTTGAACCAGGTCTCTGTTACGGCACAAATGTCAATGTTCTCCATTTTAAAGAGTGCTTCAAGCAAGTGCATTTTGAGATTTAGACTTCTAGCGTTGAGCAGCATGACCCTCAGATTGCAATTGTTTGTAGCTGTTACGGTGGTAATTTGGTCTTTGAAACACCGCCTAAAAAAGACACTTTAAGGGTGGCAAGAGCCTTGGCCAGTATCCTGAAGCCCAGGGGTTACAGATGCAGGCCATCTCTGGCAAAGCATCAAGGTCTGTCAGTCACATCATCTCAATCAGACAGATACTGGATCCCCTTAGAATGACACCAGAAACTTAGCCATTTGTTGAAATCAATCATTTTCTGCTTGTACTGTGGTACATGGATGATGGTAGGATGCTGCTCAGGGCTAGGGATCAATCATTTTCTGCTTGTACTGTGGTACATGGATGATGGTAGGATGCTGTTCAGGGCTAGGGTCATACCCGCCTGGGCTACATAATCCGAGAGCTCCTCCATGTCTCTTTTCATGTAGTTCAGGGAGGTACATCTCAGGTCATTCACACCCACATGTACAATGACAGAGTCATATTTGTACCTGTTGTTGAGGGACCTGAGTGCATGCGTTATGTGGCGGATCCTGGCACCTGACAGGCAGCTGACTGTTACTTTCTCCTTATTCAACCTAGTGAGTGGGACATCGGTGTGCCTCACTATCGAGTCACCTATGACTAGTGTGTCAGGCATGCTGTTTTGCCTTAGGGACTTTGGTTGAGTGGCACACTGTTTAGGAGAGTTATGTGTCTCGTGATTAGTGTTGTGTTGGTCGAGTGTGTTTCTGCCTTGGAGGTCTCTGTTGTCTGGGTAGATTTTTATTGATAGCCTCCGCAAAGGTGGGTGTGTGGTTTTTGTTTTTATGTGAAGGTAGTGCTAGTGTGTGTTCTGGAGGGCTATGTGTTCTATGTGATGTGGTGCAAGTGTTGACTTTCTCCTCTTGACCAGCTATTCCGGTCTTAGCTGGAGAATGCGTGGCTTCCAGTTTGGATATATAAGTGCATCTCTCACAAGTCTGAATGTTGGGAGGTAAGAGGAGAGTGTTGTCAGTGTACATGAGGCAGTTGCTACATTGCCTGTGGATGCCCAAGTTCACCAGGTTAATGGGAGAAAGCACAGGGAACTGACTTTTAGACATGCTTGGAGGGGTGGGCATTAATGATAAGTACTGGAGCTGTTTCCTTGCAGAACGTTTAATGCTGGTAGCACTTTTGTGTGCTACAATAATTGCTACAAGAAGTCTGGTAAAGTGCTAGACTAATAAGCTAGTAAAAGTGCAGGAGAGGAGAGAACTAGCAGATCTAAGGGAAAAATTGAAGCACAAACTTTGGTACCGCTCAGAAGCTTACAAACAGTTCTGGATACCGCAATTCTGTATCTGGACTAGACTAGTTACAGGAAAGGTGGGAAACAAGCGCAAACGTGCACTTTTAAACTACAAAGTTGAAAGAGATGGAAAAACTGCCCAAACGACCAATAAACTACAATTTCTGGGCCAGAAACCACTCCTCTTGAGGTAGATAGGCTACCTAGTGCTTACCACTCTGACTGATAAGCTAGAAGGCTTCCCTCCAACACAGAAAGGCTTGGGGGGCTCAGAAGCTTACAGACAGTGCTGGATACAGCAAATCTGTATCTGGACTAGACTAGTTACAGGAAAGGCAGGAAACAAGCTTAGAATTTTTTTTTCTTGTACAGAAAAGCAGCTAAAACAGCACTAAAAACAATTCAAGTGCAGTGCAAGCTAGTAAAAATAAGCAAAAAACAGGATACTTAATGTTATATATCACAGATCAGAGTTTTGCTCAGTGCCTCTCCTCCGATTAGCTCTGTGTGAAATGGCAGAAACACTCACAATGTAACTTCTTAAGTAACAGAAGGTTGAAACCTGAAACAACTTTAAAAAAAAGCTTGAAAGAACGAATGAGGTGCTTACTCCAAGCCGTAGTGCAGGTAACCCCAGTCAGCTAATGTCCATAAGCACTACACTCTCACTGAAGTGTAAAATGGCTTTTTCTAAACTAAGATGGCCTGGAATATGTGCTCAGGCACACAGCTTCTGCAAACAAACAACTAGGCATAGAAACCCAACCCTGAATATGGACAATGCTACAGCTACTACCTACACTACTTAGGCAGAGAACACTACATAAATGTTTTTTCACAGCAGCAAAACAGCAGTGAGCCTTTAAATGATAGTTTTAAACAGATAAAGGAGCAAGGAGACTCCAGAGAATGATTTTAACTGCAAACAAATCAGTTGTATGATAGACTCCTTGGCAGGAAATCAGAACAGACAAACAGATGTTTAACAAATGGGGACACTTTCCAGTTAATACCTTACACACAGTGAAACTAGTTAGAAAAGATTTACAAACAGTGTGACAGTAAAAACCTTATTTATCAAGCCCTGTGAGGCAGACAATTTTAGTACAACCATGCAGATTAGTTTATAGCTATAAAATACAGTAAAAGATAGGCAGCAGACAATAAAAGTGCTATAATAGCTAGAATAAGCAATAACTGGTAAAAATAAGCAAAAAAATCAGATACTTGATGTTATATATCACAGATCAGAGTTTTGCTCAGTGCCCCTCCTCCGATTAGCTCTGTGCGAAAAGCAGGGGGGATCAAGTCTTACTCTCTTTGTCGAGAAGCTGTCAGAGTATGGCAATGGGCAGTTTCCTCCAGCTGGTTTCTACTACCAGTGCACATTCTGGGGACTTCCGGCATGATTGCAGATAAATTGAGCAGGACTATCCTCATGCCTCATGAGTGGTCTCTCAACCCACAGGTGTCAGACAAGCTTTTCCACCACTGGGGCCAACCTTGCTGCGATCTCTTTGTTTCCTCCCTATACAACAAGTGCAGCAGTTACTTTGCCCGAATCCCCACTCTGGGGGAGCCATTCACATTTGGTCCCCCTGTCTAGTGTACACCTTTCCTCTGATTCCGTTGATATCCCAGTTTGTAAAGAAAGCCAGCAGGTCGAAGAACAGAATAATTCTCATCACCCCATTCTGGCCTCGACAGGTCTGGTTTCCCTTCCTTTGGCCTCATCTGTTTCGGAAACCTTGGGTACTGGATCCAGCTCCAGAATTATTGTCCCACCCAGAGGGACTGGTTCATCCGAATCTTCAGCATCTCAAGCTCACTGCATGGCTTCTCCAGTTCCCATGATAGCCAATAATTATTCTCTCACCTCCCTGGTTCAGTGCATCATTCTGCCTACCACAAACCTTCAACAAGAAAATTGTACCTTAACAAGTGGCTAAAGTTTATTAAATGGAAGATTAAACAGTGTTTCTCGCAAGGAAGATTAAACAGTGTTTCTCGCAAGGATCCCTGCTGAGGTGTTTTTTCACAGTTATTAAATGGTTGTCAGACTCTAATCTTGACCCATATTCTGCACCTATTGATAAAGTTCTGGAATTCTTAACTTTATTCTTTGAAGGAGGAGCATCTGCCTCTATTATTCACATTTATCTTGCTGCAATCTCTAACTTTCATATTGGTTTAAATGGTTCATCTGTTGTGTCCCATAAACTTTGCAAAGCCTTTTTGAAAGGAACCTTAATGCTCAGACCTCCATATGAAGAACCCTGTATACCTTGGGATTTGAATCTGGAGCTTCAATGTCTTATTTATTCTCTATTCGAACCTTCTGCAAGTTGTGACTTGAAGATTTTATCCTGGAAAACTTTATTTTTGATAGCTATTACTTCCTCTAGAAGGATATCTGAAATACAGTCCCTATACTGCAAACCTCCATGTTTAATCTTTCATAAGGACAGGATATCCTTGCAAGCAAATCCTTCCTTTCTACCAAAGGTTGTGTCCGAGACCAATATTAATCAGACTATAAGACTGTACAACTCCCAGTCTTTTTTCCCAGCTTCTCGAATAAAGGAAAGTACTGTCTGCAACTGCTAGATGTACACAGACAACTATGTTTCTATCTTCACAGAACTAATGAATTTAGAAAATCCAATCCGCTATTTGTTTCCTTTTCTTCTGTTACTTTGTGAAGACCAGTTTCTAAAGTTACTCTCTTACTAAATGGCTTAGACACTGTATCACCTTTGTTTATAACAAAAAGGGAATGCATCTACCAGGACCTGTAAAAGCTCATTCAGCTAGAGTAACAGCAACTTCTGCAGTCTTTCATGCCAGAGTTCCCGTGGATGATATTTGTGAAGCGGTGACATGGGCATCTCCTTATACTTTTATTACGCATTACAAACTGGATCTGGTCTTTAGGGGATGTTCATCATCTGGCTCGATTGTGCTCAGGAATATTCTTCTGTGAAACCTCCCAAGGTTCAGATAGCTAGGGACTTTGTCCCACAGTCAAGGATTAAGTGAAGATTGACAACATCAGAGAAAGAAATGTCTTACCATAACGTTCCATCTGTGTTCTCGATCTTCACATATCCTTGACATTCCCACCCTCCTTTCCCCCTACCTTTAGGTCTCTTGGTGGATCAGACCTCTCCAGTGATTGGCTTTCATTTTAGAGATACAGATATGGCCTATGATCTGTTATTCCATGGTTGTCTCTAGTCTTTGCAAACTCAGTCTGAGGTAATCTTGCCAGGAGCATTATGGGTAGAGTTGAGCTTGAGAGTTTTTGGAAAGTGTGAGCTGGAATAACGGCCGATTTGGTTCAGAACCAAACCCACTGTTAAGGATAAGTGAAGATCGAAACACAGGTGGAACATTATGGTAAGATATAACTTCTTTTCAGCAAAGATTTTCTAGTTTGTGCCAAGACAAGAACCAGAACTCTTTTAAGGCTAGTATTTCTTTTGTTCTGCAGTATTTGTGTGAGTTGCTGTCCTTTTGGCCTGTCTTACTTCTTCATCAAAATATACTTGTTGGTCATTTCAGCAAGACTACTTATGGATCCTCCTCTTTCAATGCATTTCCATTTAAAATGTTTTTGATGGGAGTGTTACATACCAGACCTCCTAAAGACGTCTCCTCTTGGGATCTTAACTTTATTTTGGGAAAATTAACTCTTGCTCTTTTTGAACCAGGCTGATTTGAGGTTCTTAACATGGAAAACCGTTTTGCTGATTGCTCTAAATACTGCAAGAAGAGTGTCTGAATTCCAAGCTCTTACTGTGGGTCAACCTTGTCTCACTTTCCACAAGATAGGGTTTCCTAAAGAACTAATCCTTCATTTATTGCTAAAGTGGCATTCAAGTTTACTTTGAGTCAAGCTATCCATCTTCCTGTCTTCTGTGCTGAACCTAAAAAGAGGGAGAAAGGGTTCTCCATGCTCTGGATGACCACATACAACACTGATATTATCTTGATAGAACTAACTAACTTAACTTTCAGAAACTCTGACTAGTTATTAATTTCTTATGAAGGTAAGAAAAAAAGACAAACTATTTCAAAGCCGTTATCTCCAAATGGTTGTCTCATGCTATTACCTTTTGTTATACCCACCACACTAAGGCAATTCAGGCAGGGTGAAGGCTGACTCCACGAGGGCCTTGGCTTCATCTGTGACATTTTGAAATGAGGTGGATTCTAGAAGCAGCACCTTAGTCCTCTATACATAACTTTGCAAAGCACTGCTAACTAGATTACTTCTCCACGTCTAGACTTATTAACCAGGTGAGTGGACTGGTCCAGAGACCCTGTTTCAGCTACGACCTGGGCCAAGAAGACAGTATGTTATACTAGTACACAGTTGGCATTTAAAAGTACAGTAGCAATATTTAAAAGTGGCATATTGCACAAATAGCACTTTACAAATGAAGGCACCTCATTTTATCTGCAGTAGCACACAATGAGCATTTAACACTAAGACTGTGTCCATCCAGAAGTAGAATGTAATGACAGAAAAAAACTTTTAACATTATTTACAAGAGTTCTTATTTTCCACATCCCAGTGTTGTGTAGCTCTTTGCAGTATCAGACTTTCACCTTTGCACACTTAGCAGATGGATATCCTTATGGCTTTAATCCATCTGCATCACATCCTCCATCACTATTCATACTTGGCTTCTGCTGTTCCCCAGTAGTATGTTGGACACCTTCAGACGTAAGGGTCTTATGTTCTGCTCTCATTCTGACATGTCTCTGATTACTTTTGCACCCAGTATTTTCTTGGCAATAATATTGAAGTGGGTTCTCATTACCTTCTCCAAGGACGATTTTTACTGTCATTTCTCCCATGGCCTATATGTTGTGGGTGCCCCTGCAAATAGACAGTGTCACATTGTACATGCAGTCTGTGTATGCCTGGAGTAAATGCAGACTGGCTATAGGAAAAAGGAGAGAAAATCAATCGGGCTAGGAAATAAAGGGTTTAACCAGGATCCACTTTATATTTACTTTTGCTTTCTTCAGTAAGATGCAATTTAGGTTGATGTTTACTGTCTTTAAGATCAGGAATAACTCTAATGGTTTCTGGGAGTGAGATCCAGCAAGTCAGTGTAATTTTAAAGAAAGCCGTGTCTGGAGAGTTTCAGTAAAGCTAAATGAAATCCATGCAGAAGTGCTGATGTCATACATTCATATACACACACACACACACACACACACACACACACACATATATATATATACATTGATCTGTGTCAAAGTAACAAATTACCATAATGTCAAGTTGCAAAATGGTGAGATGGAAATGAAAGATCTGAAGTAGTTTACTTCATTTGTTCTTCAACCTGTGGGTCCTCGGATCCACATTGGTTCTGACATGGCCACATTTTCCAGCTACGGCTCCAAGCTCCATGCTCCTCCCCTTACCCATAATGCCCCCTATCTCCCTTCTCCCTTCAGATCTCGTTTGCCGCCTGAGAGGAAATAGGGTGGTCCAAGCTCCATTGCATTTAGTGGTGTTTGTAAACAGTAATTATTTATCTTTTGGCCTTTTTCTATCATGTCTTATACTTCTAACCTATCTATACTTTCTCGGTTTTCTCCATAGCGCTTGTCTTGTAGGATTTACTATCTTTCCTCTCTATCTTCTCTTTCCACGTGGTGCGTGTCTGTGTGTTTGTGTTTTTGGGCTGGCTGAGGCATGGCGGATGACATCAAGCCAGGTTTCAAAAGTGCACAGAGTGTGGCCATAAGCTTGCCCTGGTGGTTGGCCACATTCTGTGCGTGGTTTGTATGGGGGTGGCTCACCTCCAGTTCCCTTGTCCTATTTGCGCTGGGTTTGACCCTAAAGCACTTAAGGACAGGTGGGACAAGCTGATTGTTAAGGGCCTGTTACCCCCTTCTGCTGGGACTGAGGTCCCACCTTCCCCTGCTAAGAAAGCAGCGGCTGCTGCTTTGTCTTCCCCTTCCATGGCCTCTGGGACTCACCATCCCACCAAGAGGCCCAGGGAAGGGGATAAAGCCAAGAAGGACTGGCCTCGCAAGCACTCCCTTGACCACTTGTCAGAGGCCGGCCCACCTCCGAAAGCTAAGCCTATTTCCAGGCCAGCGATGCCTCGGCTCAATTCCCCTAGGTTCTCCTCTGAGCCTAAGGTACAGGTTAGCTGGTTGCCCCTTAGGTCCTCTCCCCACCGGCTTTCCCAGCCCACTTTGGCGAAGTCCTCCCACTCTGCAAGGAGCCTATCTGAAGCAGAGATGGACAAGATGATGCGGAGGTTTATCCGCACTCAAATCCAGATGGGGGTCTTGCCAGGGCCTTCTCCCACCGGAGCGGGCGCCTTCCAGACAGTATTTAGACCTATCACTCCTTCTCCAATCTGACCTAAGGTTTCGGAGTCGTTGGATCCGCAGACGGTCTGAGTTGAGGGGTCCGCGCCGATGGTACCCTGTACCTCAACACCTGCCAGTGCGTTGATGTGTTGAATCCGACCAGATCAGATACGAGCTCTCTGAGCTGTAGCCTCGGGGTCGAATCCAAGAGAGTGCTCTCTCCTCCAAGCTTGTCGGAGAGAAGCATTCCCCTTGGCGTCTTGGCTCCTAGAGGCTCTGCTCCGACTCCCTGGTCAGATCAGGGGGGAGCGGCTTCTGCTAGTTTAGCCTAGGAGGTCCGTTCCCCCTCTGAATTAGATGTGGTGGAGAGGGTTCTTGCAGGGTCGAGGTCTCTGACCATTTCGTCTTCAGAGTCGGTACAGACCCCCCTGGCCTTGAGTGCAGGTTCAACCATCTTGCCCTCTCAGGGACAGCCCGTAGCCATAGTGCCCCAAGACGTTCTGGCCTTTGAACAACCTACTTGTGTGACCTCCCCAGATAGTCCCCCTGAGGAGCCCCCCCCCCCCCTTCGCAAGCATACGTGTAAAAGGAGGCACTTGGACTCTCCTCCAGAGTCCCTCACCGAAGACACGAACCTGGATGAAGGGGAAGGTTCCCCAAGATCACCCCCCTGAGGATGTCTCCTTTGGAGACATCGAGATCCTCCACCAAAGAGGGGGGTAGTCCACCCAAAACCCAACCTCTGAAGAGTCCATGTTTCTGGAGGCATTCAGCTCGGGCCCATCTACCTCTTGGGTGTCCTCTCCTGCTGATCCAATAGTGGATTTGATAACATCTAGAATGTGGAAGGAGCCGGACACTGTAGAGCCAATACCCAATTACCCGGACAAGGTTTTAAGCCCTCCTGTGGACAAGTTACACTGGCACAAGGGGTCCCCTGTAGATGCTATGCTGGTGGCAGCGACCACCAAGAAGGAACTCTCCCAGGAGAGTTCCACAGACCATCCGCCTGACTGAGAGTCGAGAACGTTGGATCGTTTTAAGAAGCGAGTTTATGCTTCAGCGACCTGTGTGAGGCCGCTGAACTACATGGTGCATGTTGTTCGACTCTAGAGAGATCTGGTCAAGGAAGTTACAGAGTCAACCCCAGGGTCCATATTGGCAGAGGACAGGAAGACGTTTGATGCATGAATGGCCACCCTAAAATCTGTAGCCAACTCGTCTATGCATTTGCTCTCCCATGCCACGGAGGGAGCCGCACGTGTGACTGGGTCAAGCGTTGCCATCCTGCGCCACACCTTCTTATGTCAGTTCTCGGAGCCCTTCAAGGCGTCTTTTACCAATGCCCTTTATGATGGTTCTTCCCTTTTTGGGAAGACTGTCAGAGAGACTTTAGTCCAGAGTGAGAAGGATGGGAAGACACGGTCTACTGTCGGGATCTGCTTCTCACCACCTCAAAGGTCCTTTTCCAGGAACCAGTGAGGCCAGAATGAGATATGGTTCCGCAAGTCTTGGGCATTTTCCAGGCATGCTCTGTTCTCGCCTTCCCCAGAGGCAGAGGGGCTCCTAAGAATTTCGGGTCCTGAGAACCTTTCTTGGATAAACCTGGATAGCAGCCCTGAGGGGTTGCCCGGCTGTCCATCTCTGGAGGCAGTCGGGGGACGCATGTCGCTTCATCCACTAGCATGGGAGTCCATCACTATAGATCAGTGGGTGCTGCGAGTCATATCCAGAGGATATTTCATCCCTTTCAAGGCTCTTCCCCATTCAACAAAGCCCTCCTAGACGTCCCACCCTCGCAGCTGGAGGAAGTAGCAGTGCAGGTAGACTCACTGTTAAGAAAACGAGTCATCCAACCAGTTCCCCAAGAGCAGTCCAGATCCGGGATTTATTACAGGTTCTTTTTAGTGCCAAAAAGACAAGGGACCTCAGACCAATATTAGATCTGTCCAAACTGAACCGGTCAGTATCCAAGACAAAATTCCAGATGGTCACGATTCAATCTATACTCCCTTATCTGCAGGCCAGAGACTGGATGTGCTCGATCGACCTCCAGGACGTGTAATATCAAATCAAGATGGACAGGCGCTCCCAGAGGTTCCTTCGCTTCTGGGTGGGAGCCAGTCATTACCAATTTAGAGCCCACTCTTTGGTCTCACCACAGCCCCCTGGGTGTTCATCAAGGTAATGGCAGTAGTAGCGGCTAACCTGAGACTTCAGGGCATTCAGGTCTTTCCGTACCTGGATGATTGGCTCTTTACTGCCCCCTCAGAGCATCTACTATGTCAGGCCAGGGACTCCTTCCTTCAGTTAGCCAACAAGTTGGGCAATTACGATCAGTATGAACAAGTCTGCTCATCACCCGGCTCAGATTTTAGATTTCATTGGGGCACGGTTGGACACAGTACAAATGAAGGTGTTCCTCACATCAACCAGGATACGCAGCTTGAGGTTACACGTCTTACACATTCTTCAGACCCATTTACCAACAGCCGAAGTAGTGTTAAGGGCTCTAGGTTTGTTGGCGGCCACAGTAAATTTTCTTCCGGTGGCGCACCTTCATATGAGGGTACTGCAGTGGACACTGACAGTTCAGTGGCCACTATTAGACCTTCCTTTGTCTTTTCCAGTGAGCATTTCAAAAGCGTGCAGGGACTCCCTTTGGTGGTGGATTCAGTCCCTGGATCTCCTCAAGGGACGTCCTTTTCAACATCCCTTACCCCAAACCACAGTGACCACGGACACCTCCCTTCTAGGGTGGGAGGGGCACTGCTCAAGAAGGACAGTCCAAGGCACATAATCCCCTTCCAAGACCTATCTGCACATCAGTGTTCTAGAGATGAGAGCGGTTCTTCTTGCATTGCAGGCCCTCCATGCTCATCTTCCTCTGGGAAGAAATGCAGTTTAGATGGGCAATATGTCAGTGGCCTGGTATATCAACAAACAAGGGGAACCAGATCTTATCCCTTATGTCGAGAGGCCATGAGAGTGTGGGAATGGGTGATCTCTACCAGCTGTTTTCTCATGGCAGTGCACATCCTGGGACGGTCCAACATTCTAGTGGACAGGCTCAGCAGATCTATCCTGATGCCTTACGAGTGGTCTTTGAAGCCTTCAGTAGCAGAACAGACCTTCCTAGAGTGGGGTCATCCTTGCTGCGATCTCTTCGCATCTCCTTCCAACACAAAATGCAGCGAGTTTTCGCTCTGAATCCTCCGCCGGGGGAAGTCCCCAGGGGTGCGCTGATTCATGCTTGGCCTCCCGTGCTTCTTTATGCATATTCTTCTCTTCCCCTCATGTCGAAGTTTCTACAGAAAGCCCAAAGGCTAGGGAGCACTGTGATCCTCATCTCCCCATCCTGGCCTCGACAGGTTTGGTTTCCCTTACTCAGGTCTCATCTAGTTGTTCCACCATGGACCTTGGATCCAGTCCCGGATCTGCTTTCACATCCCTCGGGGATGCCTCATCCAGATCTGGGCAGTCTGAAGCTCACTGCTTGGCTGCTCCGGTTCCCATGATTCTTAGGATTGTCATCCCCTGTCAAGTCCATTCTGGTGGCGGCTCATAAATCGTCCACCAGAAAAGTTTATCGCAATAAATGGAAACGTTTTTCTATATGGGCCATTCAGAGGTCTTTGGATCCTTTCACTGCACCAGTTTCAGCGATTTTAGATTTTCTAGCTAGCATTTTTCATCAGGGTGCTAGTTCCTCAACGGTGAAAGTCCAACTAGCCGCCATTTGTAATTTTCATGTTGGGGTAATCATGTCTTTTTTGGCTTCTTCTAAAGTTTGTAAAACTTTTCTCAAAGGTGCTTTTCTTCTCAAACCCCCAGTTAAGGACCTGATTCCTCCATGGGACCTCACTTTGTTGTTGCAGGGATTGGTTTCCTCCCTTTGAGCCTGCGGCATCTGTGGACCTCATTTTTGACCTGGAAAACTGCCTTTTTGGTTGCCATCACATCTGCTAGAAGGGTATCGGAGCTTCATGCTCTTTCTATCAAAATCCCTTGCGTGATATTTCACAAAGAGAGTGTCGCTATGCACTAACCCATCCTTCCTTCCCAAAGTAGCTTCGGAAGTCAATATTAATCATATTATTAGTTTACCAGTATTTTTTTCCGAACTACCAGAACAAAGGGGAATACAAATTACATTTACTGGACGTACATAGGCAATTGAAGTTTTATCTGCACAGGACTAAATCTTTCCGCAAGTCTGATCAGCTTTTTGTGTCCTATGCCAAGCCCTTCTTTGGTAAACCTGTCTCAAAAGTGACTATTGCTCGCTGGATTTCACAATGCATTGGCCGGGCTTACTCAGACAGAGGTTTGTCTCTTCCAGGAAAAGTGATGGCTCATTCGACCCCATCTATGGCTACATCAGCGGCCTTTTGGTCTAGGGTCTCTTTGGATGATATTAGTTCAGCTGCTACTTGGGCCTCATCTCACACCTTTATTTTTCATTATAAACTGGATTTGGTTTCTAGGAGTAGAGCATCCTTTGGCTCTGCGGTGCCCCAGATAATCCTTCTATGAGGGACTCCCAAGAGTTAGGTAGCTGGGGAACACTGTCTCACAGGTTGAAGAACAAACGAAGTAAACTACTTCAGATAAAGAAGTTATGTACTCACCATATAATGTTCCATCTGAGTACTTCTACTTCATTTGCCTTCAACCGTTCCCACCCCCCCCTTCCCCCTAACCTTATATGGGATATATGTCCCTTGTACCGGACATTTATTGTTGGGATCTTTGGTTCTGTCAGGGCTAAAGTTCTTTTGTAATGTTAGTTTTAGAAGATAAGGTGTCTTTGGGTCGGGTATCTTGATACCTGTCAGGAAGCAAACTTGATCTGAAGGGAGAAGTAAGACGGGGCATTATGGGTAAGGGGAGGAGCATGGAGCTCGGAGCCGCAGCTGGGAAATGCGGCCATGTCGGAACTGATGTGGATCCGAGAACCCACATGTTGAAGACAAATGAAGTAGAACTACTCAGATGGAATGTTGTGGTGAGTACATATCTTCTTTTTTTACATTCGTGAAAGTCCAGGTCATCGTAAGTTTTTGCCGCAAAGGGAGTCAGTTGGCCAGTGTGGTGAACTTTTCCCTTTTCTCCACTGTAGTGGAATCTCAGAGTTGATATATTTATTGGGGGAGGAGCTGGGTGTGAAGCCCCCCACTCATACCTCTCAGCCTCTTAGAGCAAGAAATCTGGATAAAGTCGTAAGTAATGGTGGACAAAGGCTGAAAAATAGGAACACTTTTTAAATATTGCTCTTACAAACTTAGAAAGTTGATAGAAGAACAGATTTGACATTAGCATGAATTTTTCGAAGGGTATGAAGTCTGAAACTCAAATGTCAGTCTTTATTTTCTGACTTCAACCCTCAATGATTTGCCAGAAAACCACAATTTTATGAGTAGCAGACCAAAAATATGAGGCAAAATCTGTACAATTGAGAGCTATGTCCCCACTTGGGTGGGTTTTATTTGCTTCAATTTGTTTCTTTACATTTTGTTGGCCAATTGTTAACTTACTAGGGGAAAATTTACGACAATCTGAATGTTCATGAATGTAAACTTTCGTCGTTTCCATCTCGCCATTTTGCAACTCGATGTTATGGTAATTTATTTTGACATAAATCCATATATATGTATATACACGCACACTAACTGACAGTGTAAACCTTAGCTCTAGATGATTGTCACTGTTAAAGTGACATCCTGACCACATGCGTAAAAATGGGAAAAGTGGTTATGTATATACACATGTACATACATACATATATATATATATATATATATATATATATATATATATATATATATATATATACACACACACACACACACACACACACACACACATATATATATATATATATATATATATATCTATATGATTTCACTTCATAATCTCGAATTACTGAAACCTCAAAATTCAGTAACCCGAGACTATGAAGTCAAACCATTCACAACACCGAAACTCACAATCACGAACATACATACCCCATACTCCACTTGACAGACACAACATTCCACCCACAGCACACCAACCACACAACCCTACACTACATATAAGCAGGGGGGCAAGCCTTCCTGCACCCTCCATGTGGGGGGGGCTGCCCCCCACACCCCCTACTTATATATATACCAACTCCGAGGTCGCACATAATATAAACAAAAATAAACCACACACCACGCCATCCTCCACTCGCTCGCACACACACATCACACATACACAAACACCAACAAATCCAACAGTCAAACTCACTTACACCTCCCTACCCACACACACAACATACAAAAACACACACAAACACTCACCTGTGATTTCAGTCACCATAACACTACATGCGACGTACCAGAAATGCATAAGCGCGGATTCGAGTTATTCAAATTCGCTCTTATGCACTTTCGGCATTCTGGTTTTCAGCTTCAGAGTCTCGGGTTACTGAAGTTCAAGATTTCAGTAATTCGACATTATGAAGTGAAACCATGATATATATATATGTATACACACTATGAAATGAACTTTGACAATAACAGCATTCAAAGAACAGTAAATCACACCAACAACTCTTGTAGTACTTTAGCGCTTTCATCTTTTTTATTATCAAGACTTCTTCAGAAAGACATGATGTTAAGTTGTCAATCTCGCCTTCATTCTTGCTGGATGGGTTAGGAGCCAACCTTCGGCTCCGACTCGGCCTATACTAAAGCTCAAGAGCTATTTATACCTGCTCGAGGCTACCCTATATCCCATAATGCTAGGCGCTAACTACCCAGATCTCATTTGCCGCTTGCAGCTGCGAGGTGCGTTTATTACCGGCTCTTCAGGTTAGAAGTTTTCATTTAAAAAAAATTGCTATATTTTAGTCTGGGTTTTTCTTAGTTTTAGTTAGCGACCATCCCTTTAGCTTCCCTTTCATAGCTAATCCCCCTTCTGGTCCCTTTTAATCCCTTTTAAGACCTTTTTTAATTCCCTTAGTTATAAGGTTAGGCCTTTGGGCCTGTTCTGCCTTGCAGTTTATTTTTTTTGTGTGACTGACTTTACTGTTAATAGGGTGTCTGTGTGTGTGTGTTTAATTTTTTGTTCTTAAGATGTCAAAAGACACCAGGGTCTCAGGCTTCAAGAAGTGTGACTCGTGCGTCAGAAAATGTTGCTGACAGACGGTCACACTTCTTGTGTTTATTGCCTGGGCCCTCTGCACCTGCAGGACTCTTGTTCGGTCTGTCATGCGTTCAGCCCAAGAGTCCTGCAGGAACTCAGAAATAAGTTGATTTTGATGGGCTTTTTGAAGCCTGAAGGTTCCCCGACCAGGTCTTCGTCGGGGAAGCCTTCGAAGCCATCGGCTCCGAGCTCAGAGCCTTCGTCTGGTGGTTCTCGAACTGCTGTCTCATCGGCTCCGGCTGGAGCCAATGTTTCCAAGACACAGTCTTCATCATCGGCTCCGGCTGGGTCGATGTTCCTCAGATTCAAGCTTCTACATCGGCCCGAACCGGAGCCGATGATTCCGGGACTCAGTCGGCACCATCTGCCAGCCGTAAAAGGTCCAGATCTCCATCCTTGGAGTCTGTTCACTCGGCTCCGAGGTCTCCCTTACTCTCGGAGCGGAGTCATCGAACCCATTCCTCCAGGTCTTCCAGGCTCTCGGACCACGACCTCAAGAGGGTGGTTAGTAGACTTCTTAAGCTTCAGCCACTAGCCCAAATGCTTCATAGCCCTTCTCAACAGACAGTGGCTATCCCCACCCCATCTTCGATTCCTCCTCCGACTCTTCCTCTGAGTTCGGAACCGGAGCTTGTTGGAGCCGTGGTCATCGACATGTCGGAGCCGATACCTCACATTTCGGCTTCGTCGTTGGCTCCGGTCTCTTCCATGGTCCCATCCTTGGAGGGATCCGGGCGCATGGACTTCCTCGTCGGCTCCGAGGGGGCGAGTGGCATCGGACCCCTGTCCGACCCCGTTCTCCCTATCGGAGCTTCGGCGCTGGTAAGTTCGGCCACGACATCGGCTTCGGAGCCATCCCTCTCGGTGTCGGAAGGGGTCCTTATTTCTTTGGAGCGGGGACCTTCTACCCTGCCTGATAGGGGCGCCTTCGAAGTCATGAGAAGCGTGCTGGCACCTGTGCCTGCTCCACGGTCGGCTCCCTCAGCTCCTCCCTCTGTAGTGCCTGCTGCGGTCTCTACCCACCCTCTCATTCCTGACCGTAGAGATCCAACGCCTCAGGTTTCCCCATTGGGAATATCCTCCTCTTCCAAGGTTTCCTCTGATCCATCAGGGGAACCCCTTTGGAAGAGGAAATGTAAGAGGAAGCATGTGGACTCCCCTGAGTCCATCACATCGGATACTGACTTGGATGAGTCGGAAGGGTCCCCACGGTCCCCCTATGAGGATGTCTCCTTTTCAGACATCCTTGAAATCCTGAAGCAGACGGGGAACTGGTCTACCTTTAACCCTTCCGAGGACGAGTCAGTTTACCTAGAGGCTTTTGGCTCTCGCCCTTCCACCTCCTGGGTGTCTCCGCCTTTCGACCCACTCATGGAAGTGGTGGCATGGAAGGCCCCTGACACGATGGAACCTACCCCACGGAGGCCTTCCAAATTTATAACAGCCCCTTCAGACAAGCAGTTTTTAGCCAAGGGTTTCCTGGTTGATGCCATGGTGGTGGCTGCAGCCACTAAGAAGGAACTGGCTGATCCTTCAGTACCTGTCCATCCTCCTAACAAGGAGTCTAGGACTATGGATAGGTACGGCAAGCGGATGTTCTCTTCAGCGACCTTTGTCATGCGTTCGCTGAATTATTTCTGCCACTTCACCTGCCTTCAAAGAGATATGCTCAAAGAAGTGGGTGAGGTCTTACAGGATCCAACAGCTGCGGAGTCACAAGACAAAATAAATTCCCAGCTGGCAACCCTGAATTCCATTGTCAATTCCTCCATGCGGCTTATTTTCTATGCGGCCGATGGGGCGAGTAGGGCTGCAGGCACAGGCGTGGCCTTAAGGCGTCACGCCTGGATGCGGCTTTGTAACTTTGCAGACCCCTTTAAGGCGTCCTTCACTAACTTTCCCTTTGACGGTTCAGCTTTGTTTGGACCTCAGGTGAAGGATACTTTGACCCGATGCATGCAAGAAGGCAAGACTCTCTCTGCCGTGGGAGTCCATTTTTCCACCCCGTCTAGACCATACCCTAAGGGTCAGAAGGGTGGGAAGATGTGGTTCCATAAACCACAAGAGGTCGCGCCTGACGCAAGAGGTCAGTTCCCCTCTAGAGGCGGGGGGGGACAATAACAGACGCCGCCCCAGGGGCAGAGGAGGTCCGCAAAATCAGGGTAGCAGAGAGTCTCTTTCTAACAAACCCTTCCAGCATCCCTGAGAAGCTGCCCGACTGTCCGCCTTTGGAGGCAGTCGGGGGAAGGTTATCACTGTACCCAGAAGCCTGGCTTTCACTCACTCAAGACAAATGGGTACAGTCGATCATATCCGAGGGTTAGAAAATTCCATTTATCCACACCCCTACTCAGCCAAAAGGGCCCCTTCCAGACGTTCCACCCAGTCTAAGGGAACAAGCAATACTAGAAATATCAAAACTGCTAGCAAAAAGAGCCATCCAGCTAGTCCCAGCAGACCAAAAAGGATCCGGAATCTACTCCAAGTTCTTTTTGGTACCAAAAAAGACAGGGGACTGGAGACCCATTTTGGATCTCAGCAGACTAAACAGGTCTGTAAGAAGAACGAAGTTCCGGATGGTCACGCTACAGTCCATTCTACCCTTTCTGGGTCAGGATGATTGGATGTGCTCAGTAGACCTTCAGGATGCGTACTACCACATCAAGATGCACAAGCGCTCCAGGAGGTTTCTCCGCTTCCGGCTGGGAACCAGTCATTATCAGTTCAGAGCCCTGCCCTTTGGTCTCACTACAGCCCCCCGAGTGTTCACCAAATGCATGGCAGTGGTTACGGCTCATCTGAGACGTCAAGGATTCCAGGTGTTTCCATATCTAGACGACTGGCTCCTCACGGCCACCACCAGGCGTCAACTTCTCCGCTCCAGAGATTACACTATTCATACCTTGCAAAGGGCTAGGTATCTCCATAAATTTCGAAAAGTCTGCCTTGTCGCCTTGTCAGTCTATTCATAGGCGCCACCTTGGACACAGTCCGGCTTTCCGCAAAACTGACCGAACAAAGAGTTCTAGATATTCGCAGGCATGTTCACATCCTTCTTCAGAACAACAAAATACAAGCCAGGTTTGTCCTGAAGGTATTAGGTCTCATGGCGGCAGCCATTACTCTACTTCCCCTAGCTCGCTTTCATATGCGGATCCTTCAATGGATGCTTTTTTTCCAGTGGTCCTTTCAACAGCTTCCAATGTCACACAACATTTTAATAACCCTGTCTTGCAAGAAACACCTTTCTTGGTGGATTGTCTCCCCTCAATTACTTCAGGGCAGACCATTTGTTCCTTCTCCCCCGGTCGCCACTGTGACAACGGATGCCTCCCTGATCGGGTGTGGGGGGGGCGCATTTTCAGGGCAGGACAGTCCAGGGCACATGGCAACCTTTCGAGTGCCACCTGCACATAAATGTCTTGGAGATGAGAGCAGTACTTTTAGCGTTGCAAGCCCTTCAGGACTCTCTTCCCATCGGGACTATTGCAGTTCAGACGGACAATATGTCCGTAGTGTGGTACATCAACAAGCAGGGCGGAACCAAGTCCTATCCCTTGTGTCGAGAGGCTCTCAGACTTTGGCAGTGGGCGATCTCCTCTCAGCGGTTTCTGATAGCAACACACATCCCCGGGAAGGCCAACATCATAGCGGACAGGTTGAAAAGAGCCATTCTCATGCCTCACCGAGTGGTCTCTCAAACAAACAATAGTGGAAGAAATATTTCAGAAATGGGGTCGACCTTGCTGCAACCTTTTTGCAACACCTCAAAACAGTAAGTGCCACGACTTCTTCACTCTCTTCCCGGCCACCCCCCCAGAGACGCTCAAGTCCACGATTTGCCCCGGGGACTTCTGTATGCCTTTCCCCCCTTTCCAGTAATCACTCAATTGATTCAGAAAGCTACCGCCGTGAGAGCCACCATGATCCTCATTGCTCCTTACTGGCCTCGTCAGATATGGTTCCCATTCCTGCATCGTTACCTCTTGGGGCAGCCCTGGCATCTGGACCCAGTGCCAGATCTTTTGACCCATCAGTCTGGACAGCTGCACCACTCCCTCCAATCTCTCAACCTCACAGCTTGGTTGCTCCAATTCCAACCCTAACCAGGCTTCCCCTTATTTCCCATTCTGTGCGTGACATACTTATAGCTTCCTTAAAGTCATCCACCAGGAGGATTTACGCCAGCAAGTGGAAGCGTTTTTCCTTCTGGGCAGGAGTTAGAAATATAGATCCTGTTACTGCCCCTATTCAATCAGTCCTAGACTTCCTAGCCGAATTGTTTCACTCAGGGTCTTCTTCCTCCACCATCAGAGTACAGTTAGCGGCTATTTCGAACTTTCATGCAGGCTTTTCGGACTCCAGTATCATGTCCCGTAAGCTTTGTAAAACCTTTCTCAAAGGTATCTTTTTGCTTAAGCCCCCAATCAGGGACCCCCCACCGCAGTGGGACTTAAATTTGGTTCTAACTTCCTTGATTCTCCCCCCCTTTGAAACTGCGGCTTCCTGCTCCCAGAAATTGCTATCTTGGAAAACTCTCTTTCTGGTCGCCATAACATCTGCGAGAAGTGTGTCAGAACTTCAGGCCCTTTGCATTCGTCCACCTTCTCTAGTTTTCCATGAAGATAGCGTGTCCCTCAGGACTAATCCGTCCTTTTTACCTAAGGTTTCTTCTGAAGCGAACCTAAACCAGACTATTGATCTTCCAGTTTTCTTCCCCAACTACTCCAACAGGGCGGAACAAAAACTGCACTTTCTGGACGTTCATCGTCAACTCTATTACTATTTGGATAGAACCAAGCAAACTAGGAAATCTGAGCAGCTCTTCCTTTCTTATGCAGCAGGTAAGAAAGTCCTTCCAGTTTCCAAAGTAACCCTTTCTAGATGGCTGGCATCTGTGATCACTTTCATCTATCAGCTCAGACGCCAAAAGCTACCGTCAAGGCCCAGGGCTCACTCAACCAGAGCATTAGCCCCTCAATAGCTTTTCAGGCTAGATTACCAATAGATTCCATTTGTGCGGCAGCCACTTGGGCCTCTCCTCATACCTTTATCTCTAATTACAAATTAGACATGGCCTCCAGAAGCCGGGCTAATTTTGGTTCAACCATTCTTAAGAGGCTGTTCCGATGAGCCACCCAGGCTGAAGGTGCTAGGGACGCGGTCCCATCCAGCAAGAATGAAGGCGAGATTGACAACTTAACATTGAGAAGTTATGTACCTACCATAACGTTCCATGTTAGTTGTCTTCTTCTCGCCGCCTTTCTTGCGTCCCACCCCCATCCCCCTAGCCTGGACAGACCTAAAGGATCCTTGGGGATCTTCTTCTTTCCTCAGCTTGACCCCTAGGCTATCCCTTCTGGTAGCTATAGGTCTAGGTGACTTTCTAGCGAGGTTCCTCTCCTCCTTTTGTTGGAGAGCTAAATTGCTATGGTTTTCAGCTATCAAATGAGATCTGGGTAGTTGGCGCCTAGCATTATGGGATATAGGGTAGCCTCGAGCCGGTATAAATAGCTCTCGAGCTTTAGTATAGGCCGAGTCGGAGCCGAAGGTCGGCTCCAAACCCATCCAGCAAGAAAGAAGGCGAGAAGAAGACAACTAACATGGAACGTTATGGCAGGTACATAACTTCTCATTTCATAACAGTGAGCAACCATTTTCACTTTGTTTAAATACATTAGTTCTAGCAGTCCATTTAAATTAACAACAGTTCCTTTCCAATAGTAAAATGTCAACAGGCAAAGTGCTGTATCCATTTTCACTAACATTACAATCACAGTTACATAAGGTAAATTGGTCAGACAGTAACAGCCTGTGGTGCCGTGTGCATACTAATAAGGATTGTGGGCAAAAAGGGATCGTGTGCAAAAGCAAAAAAAAAAAAAGGGGGGGGGGGCGGGAAGGATGAGAGTCATGCTGTGATAATTCTAATATTAACACCCAGATTGGTTCGTCCCTGGCAGGACTACCCAGAAATTAGGTTTAGTTTCTTGTGTAACCATGCCTCCAAAGGTAAGTAAAGAAGGGCACGGACGAAGGTGGAGGAGTCAGGTAGAGATTCCTATTATGCTTGGGTATCAGTGTGAGTGTGTAGAGAAATGTGTGGGTATGCCATTCAAGGGGGGAGTGGGAGGAATGTGGTGTGGACTGGGGGGAGGGCTGTTTGGGGGCCGCCCAGGACATGGAGTGTGGAGCCGGGGTTTGATGGTTAGAGAATATGTATAATAGCGAGTCCCAGAAGACTGGGTCAGTGCGGATGGTACCGCTCGTGGGCTGGTTCGGATAGTACCACCCCTTGTATGGCTGCGTGAAAAGTGAGACCGGGGGGGGGTTTGATGGGGTCGACTGGGGCTAGCCTGGTGACTGGAAGTGTGTGTGGAGGGGGTGGGGGGAGGCAAAAGTCAGCGAGAGAGAAAACGCATTATATTCACTTGCACAGTTGTAAATCCATAAACACATTAAATCCACTTGCACAATTCTTCAAACCCTATCACATTTCAATCTCTATACCTCCTAAGCGCACATTTGATGTCCAGGCTTACGTTGAGTAAGGGAGAGAGGGAACACATTAAATCTGTTTGCACAATTGTTAAACTTTCAACCTCTATCACATTTCAATCTCTATACCATTTAAGTGCACATTTAAAGTTCAGTGTTTCTTTGAGACCTGGATAGACATAGCTCTCAGTTCTATCTGCCATTTTAATTCCCGGACTTGCAGGAATGTGTCCATGTCCCCTACAAACTCTGTTATTTTTTCCAGTGCTGTGAATATGAATCCTGTGAAGTTTGGGCAAATAGCACTGTGTTAGCCAAGGCATTCAAACTGTCCTGTTTGCGTATTGCTGCAGTGTGTTCTGTAATAGGGATCTCAGCTTTCTGTTTGTTTTGCCGATATAGAAATTCCCGCAATGTTCGCAGAAAGTGCAGTAGACTACATTTTTTTGTGTTGCAATCATAGTGGTCATGTAGACGGACAGTTCTATTGCAGTGCGGAAAGGTAATGTTGTTGTCTTTTCGTATGTGTACACAGGCGACACAATTGCCACAGTCAGACATTCCAGGTTCTGCCCACACTTCATTCTGTGGGGATGGGCTTTTATTCCTCTCAAACGCACCACCAAAAGAAGAGGTTCGTTTGAAACAGAAGTTCAGGGATGTCCAAAGTAACTATGTGTTGAGAATGGTTCGACTTCATAGTCTAGGGTTACTGAATTTCGAGATTTCAGTAATTCGAGATTATGAAGTGAAACCATACATCAGATATATATGTGTGTGTGTGTGTGTGTGTGTGTGTGTGTGTGTGTGTGTGTATATATATATATATATATATATATATATATATATATATATATATATATATATATACACTGCGGTGGTGGTGCTGTGGTAGCGCTGTCGCCTCACAGCAAGACGTTGTGCCGTTCGATTCTCAGCTAAAGCGTCTTCTGTGTGGAGACATGCGTGAATGGGCGTACCTTCGTTGAAGGTTATGCGTCAGGGCTAGCAAACTCGGCAAGTACAAAATCTACTGCCAATCATTAGGGGACCGGAGTTCCGCTGTGGCAACCCCTCACCGGGAAAAGCCGAAAGACACAAACAATATATATATATATATATATATATATATATATATATATATATATATACACACACACACACACGTATATATAAAATATGTGATTTAAAAAGGTTGTGTCAGCTACATATTGTACTTATTTTACTGCCTGCACTTTAACAAAGTCGGTTTTGTGTTTAAATTACCTGTTTACACACTCAAGTGTGATGGCCATTTTTGTGCATTTAAAGTTTTTTTTTTTTATTGTATCTGCTTTATTTTCTGAATAAAACAAAAAAACAAGAAAGATACTTGTTTTCCTGCCTTTCTAAGCCAGTATAGTCCAGTTTTCAGGTTAGTGCTTAATTCACGGCTGTGTTACAAGTTTCTGTGTTTGCCCATACCTTACTTT
>NC_056741.1:782413155-782428155 GCF_019279795.1 Protopterus annectens
CCAAAGTTCTTTCAAAATCTGTTCCACCATAAAGGAGAAGTTTGAAAATCTCGGTTGCTGGTTTTTGGATTTACCTAATCTGGATATGGACAGGCTGGTTCAGAAACTCTTGAAGGCACCAGGCTTAGTTAAATTGCTGTCGGCTCAGACACAACCGTCGGAGCCAAAGACCACTACCCTTGAATTGTCTGCTCCTCCTCCGAGCTATGTAGGACCTTCGGAGCTGGAGGAGGCCGATCTGATGATCATGGATCCCTTGAAGCCGACACCTGCTCCAGTGTCGTCGGCTCCATCTGCTCGGACGTTCTCGGTGCTGACAAGGACTCTAGGAGTCGACACTCTCCGGTTGGGTCCGGGGAGGATAGCCGCACCGACTTGTCGGTGCAGACTCTTCCTCTTGGGGCCTCGGCTCAGGTGAGCTCGGCTCCTACCATGGGCTTGGAGCCCATGTCTTCGGTGCGGGAGGAGATTGCGGCTCCATCGGGAGCCATCAGCTCCTTTTCATCGGAGCTGAGGTGCTTTCAATGCCATGAGGCAAATGTTGTCTCCCAAGACTTCCTCATCTCAAGGTCTGGCCTCTTCTTCCCCTAAAGTGCCTGTGTCTGTTTCTGTTTCCTCCGGTCCTCCCAAGCGTAGAGACCCAGAGCCCAGGTAACCCCACAGGGTGCTCCCTGCTCTTCTGAGACCTCTCCAGAAGTTCCCCCTGAAGAGGTTCCCAGGAAGAGATTATACATAAAAGGCATTTGGACTCCCCCCAGTAGTCTATCACATCGGACACTGACCTGGATGAATCAGAAGGTTCCCCCAGATCCCTCTCTGAGGACATCTCCTTTGCGGAGATTCTTGAAATCCTTATGCAGAGGGTGATTGGCAGTCCAAGAGCCCTACTGAGGACGAGTCGGTTCTCCTGAAGGCGTTTGGGTCTCAACCTTCCACCTCTTGGGTATCTCCGCCCTACGATGAGCTTATGGATTTGGTCTCTCGTAGGGCGTGGGAGTCTCCAGAATCTGTGGAAACCTGTTCCTCAGAGGCCTAATAAGTTTATTTCAGCCCCTGTGGATAAGTCCTTTTTGACCAAGGGAGTCCTTGTTGATGCCATGGTGGTGGCGGCAGCTACCAAAAAGGAAATGTCTGAAACTTCCTTATCTATCCATCCTCCTAATAGAGAATCTGGGATCATGGATAGATATGGGAAACGCATGTTCAGTTCAGTGACTTTCTCACTCAGATCACTGAACTATTTGACACATTTTACCAGACTGCAGAGAGATCTCCTTAAGGAGTTGGGAGATACTCTACAGGGTGCTGTAGCTTCAAGGGTATCCGATAAGATTGCCACTCAGCTCTCTACCCTCAATTCAGTAGTCAACTCGTCCATGTGTCTCTTATCATACACAGCAGATGGTTCGAGTAGAGCCGCAGGTACAGGAATCGCTCTCTGTAGGCATGCCTGGATGCGACTCCTTTCCTTCGTGGAACCATTGAAGTCTTTGTTCAGTAATACCCCGTTTGGCGGCTCATCCTTGTTTGGGCCAAAGGTGAAGGAGACTTTAACCAGGTGTGAGCAAGAAGGAAAGACTCTGTCTGCCGTCGGAGTCCGTTTTTCCACCCCCCACTCGACCCTTTTCCAAAGGTCAGAGGGGAGGAAAGATGTGGTTCCGGAAAGCCCAAGGAGCCTTTCAAGGCATACGTGGAGAGCCCCCCTCCAGAGACAGAGGAGGGGGTTTCAATGGAAGACGCCGCCCTCGCGGCAGAGGGGGGGTCCGCAACACCAGGGTAACAGAGATCGCTTCTCTGGTCAATCCTACCAGCGCTCCTGAAGGGAGACCCGGCTGTCCTACTCTGGAGGCAGTCGGGGGTCGCTTATCTTTGTACCCCAAAGCCTGGCTAAATATAACAAATGACAGTTGGGTACGAAGTATCATCTACAGAGAGTATTTCATACCATTCTCCACCAAACCTCTTCCCGTCAAGAAAATCCCAGACGTTCCACCCAGTCATTTGGGACAAGCAGCAATAGAGGTATGCCGATTGCTAGAGAAAAGAGTCATCCAGCCAGTCCCAGCAGACCAGACAGGATTCGGAACTTGCTCAAGGTTTTTTTTGGTTCCAAAGAAAACAGGGGACTGGAGACCCATTTTGGATCTCAGCAAACTCAACCAATTTGTGAGAAAAGAGAAGTTCCGAATGGTCACGCTACAGTCCATACTCCCCTTGTTGGGGAAGGACAATTGGATGTGCTCGATCGATCTCAAGGATGCATACTACCACATAAAGATGGCCAGACCATCCAGAGATCACCTGTGTTTCCGGCTGGGAGCCAATCATTTTCAGTTCCGAGCTCTGCCCTTTGGTCTCACTACAGCCCCCGAATGTTCACCAAGTGCATGGCAATAGTCACGGCTCACCTGAGGTGTCTAGGATTCCAGGTGTTTCCGTATCTAGATGATTGGCTCCTTACCTCTAACACCAGGCATCAACTTTTTCAAGCGAGAGAGGCTACTCTGACACTCTGCGATCAGCTAGGCATTACAGTCAACTTCGGAAAGTCTGCCTTGTTGCCATCGCAGCATATCGTTTTTATACGGACAAAACTAGACTCGTCAACCACCACTCTCTGCCTTCCGCCAGAAAGAATCTCTATTCTTCGCCAACATATCATGTCCCTCATATCAAAGAACACAGCAGCAGCAGCAGAGGTATTGAAAGTTCTAGGATTGATGGTTGCAGCTATTCTAGTGATCCCCTTAGCAAGGATGCATATGAGAATCCTTCAATGGCTTCTATTCATGCAATGGTCTTACCAAGAACTTCCAATGAGTCACATGATCCTGATAAATTACTGCAAGAAGGATCTTCAGTGGTGGTTGACATCTCTTCATGTCACAATAGGACGTCCTTTCATGCTTCCCCCTCCTGTTGCCACTGTGACCACGGACGCTTCCCTGATAGGGTGGGGGGGGGCTATTTCAGGGAAAGACTGCCCAAGGCACATGGACAGGTCAAGAGTCACATCTGCATATCAATGTCCTGGAGATGAGAGCAGTACTTCTAGCATTGCAATACTTTCAGGACTCTCTTCCTGTAGGGACAATTGCAATACAGACAGCATGTCAGTGGTCTGGTATCTGAACAAACAGGGCGGGACCAAGTCTTATCCCCTTTGTCGAGAAGCCCTCAGAGTATGGCAGTGGGCACTGTCATCCCAGCGCTTTCTGTTGGCAATGCACATCTCGGGCAAATCCAACGTAATAGAGGACAGACTGAGCAGAGCAATCTTGTTGCCCCACGAATGGTCCCTCAAACAAGGGATTGCGGACAGAATCTTCCTCAAATGGGGCCAGCCTTCCTGCGACCTCTTCGCCAGTCACATCAACAACAAATGCAGAAGCTATTTTGTCCTAATTCCCATGCCAGGTCACTCCCTGAGGGATGCTCTTGTCCACAATTGGCCCCCGGGTCTCCTCTATGCATTTCCACCAATTCCCCTGATTTCCAAATTCTTACGGAAAGCAAAGTCGCTGGAATGGACAATCATCCTCACTGGCCTCGGCAGATTTGGTTCCCGTTTCTTTATCATCATATTCTGGAAGATTCATGGATCCTGGACCCAGTTTCAGACTTGACACATCTGTCAGGGGATCTTCACCCGTCATTGCAGACACCAAAGCTAATCGCTTGGCTGCTCCAATTCCCCGCATAGCCAGGCTCTATAATCTTTCCCATGACACTAGTCAGATTTTGTTGGCCTCACTCAAACATTCCACCAGAAAATTGTATCGTAGTAAGTGGAAGAGATTTTACATTTGGGCTTCTTCCCACAACATTGACCCTTATCAAGTGCCATTGTCTTCTTTCTTGCAATTCTTGACAGAAATCTTCAACAAAGGGGCAGCGGCAGCTACAGTACGAGTACAGTTAGCTGCTATATCTAATTTCCATCTAGGAATTGATGGTTTGAATATTATGGCTCACCAATTGTCTAAGGCTTTTCTAAAAGGTTCCTTTCCCATAAGGCCTCCAGTGAAGACAACTTATTCACCCTGGAATTTGAATTTTATGTTATCTTATCATTCTTCCTCCTTTTGAGCCTGCATCATCTTGTGAACTAAAATTCTTGTCATGGAAAACTATCTTCTTAGTAGCCATCACTTTAGCCCGTAGAGTGTCAGAGCTCCAAGCCCTTTCCATCAAGCCCCCTTACATGGTCTTCCATACTGACAGAGTATCTCTCAGAACTAATCCATCCTTTCTGTCCAAAGTATGTTCTGAGGTTAACATTAAGCAAGTCATTGAGTTACCCGTTTTCTTCCCTAATCATACCAAAAAATTGGAATATATGTTGCATAAACTCCATGTTCATAGACAACTCAAAGACATTAGGAAATCAGATCAGCTCTTTGTGTCCTTTTCTGAGACCAGGAAAGGTAAACCAGTTGCTAAAACAACTCTGTCCAAGTGGCTGTCGGATTGCATCACCTATACATATACTTCTCATAATATGCCATTGTCTAGTAAAGTAAAGGCTCATTCAACCAGAGCAGTTTCTACCTCGTCAGCCTTTCAAACCAAATTGCCTTTGGATAACATCTGTGCAGCAGCCACCTGGTCTAAACCTCACAATTTTATAACTCATTACAAAGTGGATAAGGCCTCCAGGGACAGGGCTTCATTTTGTTCTACGATTTTGAAGAGTGTAATTCCATGAGCCACCCAAGATCAGGGTGCTAGGGACGCTACCCATCAGTGATGAATGAACGGTGAGATTGAACAACTTCACATAAAGAAGTTATGTACTCACCATAATGTTCCACGTGAGTTGTTCCATCTCGCCTTCATTCTCACGTCCCTCCCTCCTTCCCCCCTCCTGGCTGACAGTTGACCTGGAGGCTGTCTTCATCCTGGTTTTTCAATGTGTATTCATACTAGGCAGATTTATTGTTGTACTTTATATGGTTCGCAGCAAACAAGATCGGAGGTAATTCCAGCAGTGCATCGTGGGATAAGGGGTGGGGTCTCGAGCTACTGGAGAACTTTGAGCTTGCTAGTCGGCCATGTCGGAGCCGAGGATTGGCTCCGAACCCATCAGTGAGAATGAAGGTGAGATGGAACAACTCACATGGAACGTTATGGTGAGTACATAACTTCTTTTTTTCATTTGAGCAGGCTACTCAATCTGTTGTGCCACGACTCAGTGGAGGGCTTGGCTCTTGGAAATCCAGCTACGTTGAGTTATTCCATGTTCAAGAAGCTGACTGGGTACTTTGGACGAAATCAACTTTTTTTTTTTTTTTTGGAACATGCATCCAGCACCATATCTGCATGAGTTGTCTTATTTTTTAGATACTATGTTAAAACCAAAATCTTTCTATTACTCACTTATTTTTATTCCCTACATAATTATCATAATCATGGTACTGTCATCTTTTTAACCTATGAGTAAAATCAAAACATCAAATAAGTAACCCTCCATATTTTACCTAAACAAATTATGATGCAGTAAGTGGCATAGTTCCTAAGGAAACTGTGATGTTATCCTCCGCGAATTAAATGAGTCTGTAATATTAACTTCTTCATTTATGTGCACACACCAGTAAGAAACAGTATAGATAAATTCAACAAACATAATTTGGAGAATTCACTATTAATAAGATACAAAGTAGAAAATAAGATTGTACTACTAAGCTGGTTGATCTCAAACGTTTCAAAGCACTAGTAAGGTATCCTTAATATAAGAAACTAAAAGTGAAAAGTTGTAAATATAAGATGTTAGAAAACCATGAATTGATCAGCCTGTTATATGGCATATTGGATATGTTTGCAAAAAATGTTTTTCAAACCTCACAGTAAGCAAATAAATAAGTCAGAGTGGTAAAGAGACAAAAGTAGATGTGTTGTGTAACTGCAAACATAACTGCTGCCACAATTTCAACTAAAACCGATCACTTGCAGAACGCACAGTCCCCCAGCTCTGGAAAAAATTCAGTAATCACCCCACTTCATAAAGGTGGAAACCCTCATGACCTATCTAATTTCATACCCATTTCCGTACTGTTCCCTCTATCTAAAATAGTGGAAAAATGCATCCACAAACAACTGATTGAATATCTAACCAGCAACAACCTACTATCCCCTTTACAACATGGTTTTCGACCATCCCACAGTACCATTACTGCCCTAGTCTCCTTCACAAATTTCATCTATAACGCCGTAGATAGTAATCTCCTTACATCAGTCCTGTTACTGGATCTCTCAAAAGAATTAAACACAGTCTCCCACATCAAACTTATGCAGCAACTGCAATCACTAGGATGCTCTGATGCCACCCTAACCTGGTTCACTAGTTACTTGGAAAACTGACAGCAATCCATAAAATGGCAGAATAACCTCTTTAGCTGTCTCCCAAATAACACAGGAGTGCCCCAGGGCTCAATCTTAGGACCTCTACTGTTTATAAATGACCTACATAAAGTTCCCTATGACTGTACTACTATACAGTATGCAGATGATTCAACCTTAATTTGTGCCTCCAATAACTTCTCTGACCTCCAAAAGTTAACACAAAAGGCCTTTACATCCATAGAACTCTGGCTAAACCAATCACAGCTATTACTTAACCCTAATAAATCTAAACTACTCATCTTTGCATCTAAACCTGTTCCCACAGACTTTATATGGGTTTCATGGAGAATATAGTAGAGTTAGTAAATCAGGCCAAACTGCTAGGAATTACTGTTGACAGCAAACTTAGCTTTGACTTGCATATTAATAACTCAGTAAAAAAGACTCGCTTCAAATTAGGCAAACTTTACAGAAACAAACAATACTTAGACAAATCCATCTGAATAAAACTTTCAAAAAGTCTTCTCTTTCCAACCTTACTGTATGGGTCTCCTATCTTCACAACTCTTTGCAACACAAACTGCAGTCCTATTATTATAAGATTGTAAAATTCGCATCAGCCCAACCAAATCGTACCTACCATTGCCAGGCCACTAGAGAACTAAACTGGCTAGAATTTGCACATTACCTACATTACACATAACGTATCTTTGCCCATAAACTCATTTATAAACCAGAGATGTTCTTCGTGTTTCACTGTTGCAGTCATTACAGTTGGGTTATCCTGCTGCCAGGCTACCCTCAGTCGGCCTGAATTCCAAAGTGTAGGTCCGGCATTGGCTGCTGTCGCCTCTTCCCTGATGTCAGTGCACCAGGGGTATATAAGATGCAGCCGACACCATTTTCTTCAGTCTTTCTTGCCACACGGTGCCCGAAGCATAAGCAGTTCGCAAGTGCCGGTCGGCCGACTCCTGAGATTTTCGTGTTCGAATTTCAGATCCGAAGTCTTCATTAAAAGCTAAGTACCCCGTTGGGGAAACTTTTTTCTTGCTCCAGACCGATGTCAGAAAAAGTTAATAATTGTATTTCTTATGGGAAGCAAATACCTCATAAGGATTTTCATTCTTACTGTATTCCTTGCCTAGGCCCTGACCACAACGTTGCTAGTTGTCGGTTTTGTGCTAGATTTAACCAACGCACTATTCCTTGGTACGATTTTGCATTACACTATTTTGTCAGAAGATTTAATTATACGATGTCGTCGGATAGCCATCCGACTACCGGAATTCACAAGAAACGCAAAGAAAAAGAAAAGGACAGGCATCCGAGGTCCAAAACCGACGAGGCTTCTTCTAAGCCAGTCGCCGGTTCGCCGGTTCTCAGTGAGGCGCCTTTGCAGCCCCTGACACCCGTTACTTTAGACCCGCAGGCCGCTTCCGACTCCAACGTGGAGTCGACTAGGCCGCTGGAAGCTCAAGGTATTGGACCTTCGGAGACTATTCCCTCAGATGGGTCCGGAGCCGTTGAGCAGGCATCAGCTTCTGAGGGTGTTTTCAGACCTACTCAATTATACATTAAAACGATTTCTGTTTCAAAGGCAAAGACTAAAGCACCTTTAAAGACAAAGAAACAAGTACAACAGTCTCATGGACAGGCCTCTATGCCCAAAAAACAGATGCTCAAAATGGCCGAAGACCTAATTACTTTGATCAGGGGTTCCCATCCCCCACCTGATAAAAGGCCTAGGCAAGAGATAGAATATGAATCTTCAGATCAGGTTTCCATTTCATCTGATTCCTCTTCTGATCAGGAATACTCTCTTCCTCCCTATGAGGATTCTGATGCTGAAGAATCTATCCCTTCAGCCTCTCCTCCTGAGGAGTACTCTTTTGGGGAAACCTTGCATGCCATGAGGGAGCATTTTCACTGGGAGAGCCAAGATTTTTCATAATCTAAGAAAAGGCTCAGAGACTTCCTTTTCCTACCAAAACACAGGCCCCTAGCTATTCCGCCTGTGTTAGACATTATAGATGATATATTTTCAGAGTCCAGTCTGACTCCTGACTCCTTACCTCCAGCTCCTGTTAAGCCGGACAAGTACTACAGGGTTCCTGACTCTCATAAATTCCTTTTCAACAACCCTGCTGCTGACCCAGAAACTATCTGTCAGGGTCCCAAAGAGGTCAAGGCTTCCGCTGCAAAAAACCCTACCCCCTCAGACAGGGATTCTAGGGCATTGGACAGATGGGGGGAAAATATTTACACTTCTGCTACCTTGGCTATAAGGGCTTTAAATTGTCAGTTTCATATGCTCAAATATCAGCAATATATTGTCACTGCTTAAACAGAAAATGTTGATGAATTCTGAATGTGCAGAAAACAAAGAAATGCAGGATTTATTGCATGCAGCTGAACAAATTGGAAAGCATACTTTGCAATGTGGTTTTGATTCTTTGGAGGCCTCCTGCAGGGCCGCTGTTATGGGTTCTGTCATCAGGAGGCATGCTTGGTTAAAGGAACAAAATCTGCCTGATCATGTCAAAGCAAAATTATTAGATGCCCCATTACAGCATGATACCTTGTTTGGTGTTAAAGCAGAAGAGGTGTTAAAGAAAATGGAGGACAAAGCTAAATCTGTGCAAACGGTTAAGGATTTCTTACAGGTACAGCCTCCTAGATTTAGCAGACACTGGCCTACAAAGAATTGGTCCTTTCCAGTGTCAGACAGACCACAAAGGGGCAGATACAGACGCCCAAGAGGCAGATCCCAGCCCCAAGGTTCATACAGGTCTAAACAATGGGATGCTTCTACCTCCAAAAGTGGAGAAGACAAATCACAGCCATACAGGAAACCGTCCCAATGACTTCCCCTGCATGCACCAAGCACTTATCTTCTGCAAGCACCTTTAGGGGGAAAACTAGCACTTTTTTTCTCAAAATTGGCACATATTTGTCCTGGGCATAGTGTCACAAGGTTACAAGTTTCACTTCCATACCCTGCCAAGGACAAACGGTTGGCCAGATCTGCCAAAACATCAATGGGCAGAGGCACAAAAGCAAGTCTCATCCCTCATGCACATGAGGGCCATTCAACAAGTACCAGAGCAAGAGCAGGGACAAGGATTTTATTCAAGACTGTTCTTGGTACCAAGAAAGGACAAGACCTGGAGACCAGTACTGGACCTATTCTAAACACATTTCTGGATATACCAAAATTCAAAATGTTGACTCTACAGCAACTTCTGCCCATGCTGGACAAGAAGGCTTGGCTTGTGACTTTAGACCTAAAAGAGGCATACCTGCATGTCCCAATCAGACAAACATGCAGAAGATACCTCAGATTCAAAGCTGGCTCAATGCACTACCAATTCTCTGCACTGCCCTTTGGCTTATCTACTGCACCCAGGGTCTTCACAAAGTGCCTGGCACCAGTAATTGCATTCTGCAAACAAAGAGGACTACAAATATATCCTTATTTGGACGACTGCCTCATTCAAGCAGAGAACAAGGACATTCTACTACAGCATCTGGCGTTTGTAAAGAGATTTCTAACAGGCCTAGGGTACACAGTCAACAAAAGGAAATCAAAACTAGTACCCTCTCAAGAGATAATATTCCTGGGTGCAAGCTTAAATACAACTGCCCAGATGGCTTATCTCACGCCAGACAAACAAAGACAACTGACTACCTATTTCAACCTGTTGGCGACAAAGGCCCAGTTATCTGCAAGACAAATTCTGCAGGCTTTGGGCTTCATGGCATCCTGCATTCTACTAATTCCATATGCGAGATTGCATATGAGGAAACTGCAATAGTACCTAAAAAGTGTTTGGACTCAACATTGCCACAGTCTGGAAACAATAATTACCCTCATTCCCTGCCTGCAACAGGAGTTTCGATGGTGGGCGAAGGCTTGTCACCAGAACAAGGGGCAGCCATTCACTTTACCCCCAGCCAGGCAGACATTAACAACGGATGCATCAGATTATGCCTGGGGGGCTCACATGGCAGGAAGGTGTATTCAAGGCACATGGTCCGCAAACCAAATGCATCTACATATCAATAAAAAGAGATGCTAGCTGTTCAGAATGCCCTGACAGCCTTCAAGGGTGTACTTCATCTGGGACAACTACTGATAAAGACAGACAACACCACGGTCATGTGGTATATAAACAAGCAGGGAGGCACTCATTCTTACCCCCTTTGCAGACTAGCCATGACTTTGTGGGACATCTGCAGGCACAATTCCTGCCAGGAAAGATAAATACTCTGGCAGACGAACTAAGCAGAAAACTCATGAATCGCCACGAGTGGAAATTGGATCCACAAGTCTTCAGCATGATAACAAGGAAATGGGGATGCCCGGAGATAGATCTGTTTGCCTGTCCTTACAACTACCAACTAAAAAGATTCTGTACAAGGACCTATCACAGACAAGCATGAAAAGTAGACGCCCTATCTTTCAGCTGGAAAAACTTAGCAGTATATGCCTTTCCTCCACTGCCTCTCCTCCCCAAGGTACTCGTAAAGGTCAGACAAGAGAAGCCAAAGATGATACTGATTGCCCCAGACTGGCCCCGCCAGTACTGGTATCTGATCCTAAGGAACTTGTCTCAATGCCCGGCTTGGACCTTGCCTCAGATACCTCATCTACTTTCCCAACAAAACAATCAGATCCTACACAGCCAGCTAAAGACCTTAAATCTGGCAGCATGGCGTATAATGTAGTCATACAAAATGTGCCTCTCACTAAAGCTATGATGGATGTCATTCTGGAGGCCAGAAGGCCTAGTACCAGAAAATCTTACGCTGGAAAATGGAAGAGATTCTGTGCCTGGAACCGGGCACAAGGAATTGACACAGCTGTACCAAATATTCCTCAGATTTTGCAATACTTAACTGAGATGCTGGACAAAGGCCTATCCTTTTCATCAATTAAAATTCATGCCTCTGCCATTTCGGCTCATTACAATACAGAGCCACCAATCTTTTCTCATCCTTTGTTAAGGCAGTACCTCAGAGGAGCCAAAAACTTACTCCAAGGAAATCACCAATACCTGCATGGGACTTCAATTATGTCTTGGAAAAACTCACCCTGCCTCCTTTTGAGCCAGCCGCTACAGCTGATATAAAGTTTTTATCTTGGAGAACAGCTCTGCTCCTAGCAATAACTTCTGCAAGATGAGTCTCAGAGCTACAGGCACTCATGGCTGTGGAACCTTTTATCATTTTTTACCCAGACAGGGTTTCTCTGAGGACAAACCCGACATTTATGCGTAAGGTAATGTCCAGTGTGGCCCTTAACCAAGCTATTCATCTGCGTACTTTTTATCCAAACCCACAGAATAAGGGGGAGATAATTCTGCATTATTTGGACATACACAGACAACTACGCTTGTACTTGAACAGAACCAAAGCTTTCAGAAAGACAAAGCAGCTACTAGTGGCATATGCTGCAGGATCACAAGGAAAGGCTATCTCAAAGCAGACTATTTCTAAGTGGATAGGCCACTGCATTCGTTTCTGCTATTCACAACATGGCAAGCCAGAGCCTAAGGGCATTAGGCCACATTCAACCAGAGCAGCAGCCACATCAGCAGCCTTCCTCAGGGGAGTACCAACCAAAGACATTTTAGAGGCTGCTACCTGGAAGTCAGTGCACACCTTTACAAAGCACTATCATTTACCACTCTACTCTAAATCCAGGGCAGGCTTTGCCACTGCAGTTCTGCAGGGCCTCATAGCCGCTCCTAATGCTATATTAGCTCCAGCCTCCCAACCATAGCTTTGGGATTCAACACAAGTGTAATGACTGCAACAGTGAAACACGAAGAACATAGTACAGTTGTGTACACTTACCATAAATGTAGATGTTCGAGTGTATTCACTGTTGCAGTCCAGGTTACCCACCCACCATCCCCCATCTCTTTGCTGGATCTTATCTGCACTGCTCTAACCTATACAACCTATGTGGTGTATTTGCTTGTAGATGAAGGTGGTATATATTTTGGTGCATGCATGTTTTATTGGCATATTTTTAGCCTACCCTTTTGGGGGCACCTGACATCTGGGGCAAGAAAAACTGAAGAAAATGGCGTCTGCTGCATCTTATATACCCCTGGCGCACTGATGTCAGGGAAGAGGCAACAGCAACCGACGCCAGACCTAGACTTTGGAATTCAGGCCGACTGAGGGTAGCCTGCCAGCAGGATAACCCAAGTGTAATGACTGCAACAGTGAATACACTCGAACATCTACATTTAAGGTAAGTGTACACAACTGTACTTTTTGCCCTTCCCTGAAAATTATCATTGCACCTTATGTCCCATCCAAACATCTACGCTCTAACAACAAACACCTAAAGTATCAAAACCTAGTAAAAGAGCAGGTAGCTGCCCCTATTCCCATTCCATAACTAAGCTGTGGAATGCCCTCCCATCATCAGTTACAGAATTAGACAACAGTAAGATGCTGTCCGGTTTGATTCTCAGCTAGAGCGTCTTCTGCGTGGATGGGTGTACCTTCGTTGAAGGTTGTGCGTCAGGGCTGGCAACTCGGCACGTAAAAATCTACTGCCAATCATTAGCAGATCGGAGTTCCGCTGTGGCGACCCCTAACCGGGAAAAGCCGAAAGACACAACAACAATCTCTCTTAAAAGAAAACTAAACCAACATCTCACTGATGACCCCAGCTGTACATGCACCACATAGCCACAGCCTCCTTAGTCTAGCAAAACTGTTTCACATAGCAAATATACTTATGTATAGGTCATACTGTTACACCATGCGAGTTATCCCTAATCTTTAGTATCCTAGTCCACACATCTGTACAAATATCTTAACGCATTTTCTCTTCTCTGTCACTTTCTACTTTTAATACTGCCATTAAATACATGCCACCTATGATCTACATATTCCTACCACCTAGCTATAAGATTCTAACTATATCTATCCTACCTTTAAGTTTAACTCTCTAATTCTACCTTCCCACTACACTTACCTTTCCCTTTTCCTACCCCCCAAAAAATTGAGCTGTATTGTTAAATATTTCTAACTGTACAATTTTCCTATATGCTAATGTTCCATTATTACTGTATTGTGCCTTTTTACAACATATGTGCTGTTTAGATAGTTTTCTGTATTATTTCATTTGCTTTATAAGTAATTGTTTCCTTACAAATTCCCCGGGCCTCCACTGAAAATGGGTCTCAAGCCCAATGAACTTTCCCAGTCAACAAATGTCAATAAATAATAAATACATAATATAAATAAGACCCAAATACCATAGAACATACAGCATACTTGGTAGTTTCCTACACAGAACCAAGAAAAGTTAAAGTCCATGTCAGTCATGTTAAACAAAGATTAACACATGAATACATTTCTAACCTATAACAACAGACTGTAATGGTACTAATTAAAAAAAAACGGGTGGGTCACATCACAGCCAAGTAATTTAAATCCAAGAGTGTAACCGTTTTCTTTTTAAAGTCCCACAGAAAGGCCTAGTGGAGTTTACAAAGTGACACAGAGGATTTACTTCTGTAAGATGGGTATCTGTTAAGAGAGATTTTGCCTTGTGAATGTTGTAGCCTTTAACAGCAGCATTTGATGAAGGGCTGACACATATATTTACCCTGACCTTGGAAAGGCATTGGTCACTGCCACACAGATATTTAACTCACAAATTAAAAGCAGAAGTGTTAGTTTATATACTATTCAAAGTAAGTTCATGAGTAAATGTTAGGGTTTACCAGTCTATCCTAGCAGGGGCTCCCCGTGATGTCTGACAGGACTGTGTAATGAATCCACTTTCTGGAATTTGTTTCTCAGATGTAAACATGGGCAATGGGGCTACAGATACACAATTTGTAGTCTTCACTTATTTGGTTAACATATTTATGCCAACAAATTATGCCAAAGTTCTCCAAGATGGTTTACCAAAATAAATATGTGGTGCAGTAGTAATGACATCACTTTGTAGTATTATCAGACTTGGCAAAAAGGACATAAATTATGAGTACAAAATAAATGGTCAAGTCAGAAAAAATATACCATCATCTAAAATCAAGAGAACAATGGTAGACAAAAATATAAAAGCTTTGATAGTGTATAACAATGTCAGAAAAGTGTATTTTGTAGCTTATTTTTTTTGTAAAGGATGTGCGCTTTACCTTGACCTTGGAAAGACATTGGTCATTGCCACACAGATATTTAACTCACAAATTAAAAGCGTTAAGTGTTAGTTCATGTACTATTCAAAAAGTAATCACTCCAGGGAGATCAGTCAGCCACTTTATACCCTGCCGATCTAATGTATGATTGGATGCAGTACTGCTTTTTGCAGACTTTCAAGAAGTCAGATGAAAGAATTCAAAAAGATACCAGTAATTTGTTACTAGAAAAATCAAAGGGGTGGAAAGCTTGAAGTATTCAGAGTGGCAGTAACTGTCATTCTGTTTAGTTTTTCACATGTCACATACAGGTTATCTTGGTCTGTAAGACTGTGTGATCCAGCTTTAATTTCATAGTCTGTGGGTATAACACCTCTGAGGGAGCTAACACTGGATCAGGGAAATCTACAATACATTTATCAATAACGGAAAAATATGATGAGTGCATCTTCTAAGACTATATGCCAAGCTTTGCCCCCCCCCC